>NC_055996.1:13173316-13473316 GCF_018446385.1 Zingiber officinale | reverse complement strand
CTTTTGGGTCGTCTTGTTAGCAACACACAGGAGAAAGGTCGCTTGAGAATTGTTGTCCTAAGCTGCTGCTCGAAGACCCCTTTTATACAGTGCTGGAGGCGCCTCCAGGCCGCCGAGTCGCACGCCTGGATCAGCTCTGATCTAGTCGCGCCTTATCCCTTTGAAGGCGCCTCCAAGCTGCTCCAAGGCACCTCTAACGCCTGGTCCAAGGCGCCTCCAACGACATCCAAGGCGCCTCCAGATCCTCTGGACAGCTGGCTTCGGCTTACACCCGAGGCGCCTCTAAGCCCCATGGAGGCGCCTCAGACACTGTTCATCCGAGGTCAAATGTGCTTCTTTGTTCCTGGAAAATGTGTTAGTCCCAAACACAAAACCTTGCAAAACAAAGTTAGCACAGACCTATTATAAGTGGTATAATCGACAGTCATCGGACTGTCCGGGTCTGACTTCGAATTTTCAACCGGAAACCCTAGGTCGACCCAACACCTACTGTTCCCTCTACGGGGAACGCGTCCTCACCTACTCCACTCAGGAGATTTACTTGTTGCTAGTGCGATCCTCTAGATCGACTGGACTTTTGCTCAGCGTTCGAAGCTTCCGGAATTTCTGCTGGACTTCCGCTTCCCGGCCCGTCCAGTCTTCCACCTGGTTCGCGACACCAGGACTTTCCACCTAGGGTTATCCCCCCTAGGACTTTTGCCTGAAGCTCTCGACCCGCCAAGACTTTCCACACAGGGTTATCACCCCCTATGACCTAGGGTTACCACCCCCTAGGGTTTTCCACCTGCCTAACCACAGCTAGGACTTTTACCTAAGTATCACTTAGGACTTTCCTGCAAGCTCCATGAACTTGTTAGATCACAAGACGACTTAACTTTGAACCCTTTGCCATTATCAAAACTTGGGTTCGATCGTCTGATGCTTCTCGCACCAACAATCTCCCCCTTTTTGATTATGGAAACTCAAATTCAAAGTTAAATAAAAAAATGCATCAATAAACATGAGCATGCTTTAAAATAAGAAGTTTAAGCACAAATGTAAGCATACTTAAGTAACAAGTTAAGTACAAGCTAAAGAAATTTTAAACTTTATAAAAGTTTCAAAGTTAAGGCTCCCCCTTAATAAGACAACTCTTATCCTTAATTTGAATTTTTTGTCCTACTCTCCCCCTTTGCCATATATCAAAAAAATTTGTAGGAAAAACTTAGTAAAAATGTTGAAGCCCAAAAATAAAATTTAAAACACCTGGCTTTTAAAACTTTGTAGGGAAAACTTTGTAGGAAAAAGCTTAGTAAAATTTTGCTAAGTGAAAATAATTTAAGTGCAAAATAACTCTGTTTAGCCAAAATTTTGAAAACTTAAGCTTTTAAAGACTTTATTTAAAGATTTTTTATTAAACTTAAAAGTATTAAAAAGGAATTTTCTTAATTTAATTTTGGGAAAAACTTTTAAAGAAATCACTTAGCTTTAAAGAAAGGATATTTGGCTAATTTAAAGAACTTTTCAAACACTAGCTTTTTACAATTAATTTTCATTGTAAAACTCTTAGCTAAATGTCTAAAGAGATAATTTTCTTTCAACTAAGTTCAAAGAGCTAGTAAAAAGTTTATTTTGAAAAATAACTTTAGCTAATTTTGAAACTTAGTTGAAATCTTTGGGGAAAAATAAACTTTCAAATTCTGTTAGATAGATTCGAAAAAGCTTTGTTGGTAAATATTTTCTTAATTTTGAACAAACTTTTTGAACAATAACTTGGAAAGAGAAAAAAAATAAACTTCACTAAATTTTCAAAAGACTTTGAAAAGTATATAAAAAAAATATTAAGAAAGTCTAAGACTATTTCTTTAAAAAATATTTAAACAAATAATGAATTCCAAAATACTTGACGGCCAAGGAGGAAAAATTAGTTTAAACCTTAATGTCCAAGCATGAACTGCATTAATGAAATTAATTTCTTTTGGTAAGGTATCAGAGCCCTAATGTCTAGGCATGAGAGGTTAAAACAAAATATTTATTTACCTAACTTTCCATCTCACTCATTCTAGATTAACAAGCATGTTCAGTTTATGAGTGATCGTGAGATGGAGTTGTCTTTGCATTTGATATAAAACATAAGTTTTGAATTTCAAATAATTTTAGAAATGATTTTCAAATAATTTTCAAAATGATTTTTCAAATAAGTTTAAAATGATTTTTCAAATAAGTTTAAAATGATTTTTCAAATAAGTTTAAAATGATTTTCAAATAATTTGTAAAACAATTTTTAAATAATTTTTCAAATAATTTTTAAAATGATTTTTCAAATAATTTTTAAAACATTTTAAAAATAATTTTTCAAATAATTTTTTGAATAATTTTTAAAATGTTTTTTCAAATAATTTTTGAAATGATTTTTAAATATTTTTTTAAATAATTTAAAGGATTTTTAAAAGAATTTTTAAAAGGATTCTAAAAAGATTTTTAAAAGAATTTTAAAAGGATTTTTAAAAGAATTTAAAAAAAAAATTTAAAAGAATTTTTAAAAGAATTTAAAAAAAAAATTTAAAAGAATTTTTAAAAGATTTTTCAAATAATTTTTTTTAAAAGAATTTTTAAAATATTTTTAAGAGATTTTTAAAATGATTTTTAAAAGGATTTTTAAAAGATTTTTAAGAGACTTTTAAAATGATTTTAGATTTTTAAGAGACTTTTAAAATGGTTTTTTAAAAGAATTTTTTAAAGATATTTTAAAAGATTTTTAAAATGATTTTTAAAAGATTTTTAAGAAACTTTTGAAATGATTTTTTAAAAGGATTTTTAAAAGATTTTTAAGAGACTTTTAAAATGATTTTTTAAAATAATTTTTAAAAAGAATTTTAAAAGATTTTTTAAAAGATTTTTAAGAGACTTTTAAAATGATTTTTTAAAAGAATTTTTAAAAGACTTTTAAAATAATATTTAAAAAGAATTTTAAAAGGATTTTTAAAATAATTTTTAAAAAGAATTTTAAAAGGATTTTTAAAATATTTTTAAAAGGTTATTAATTATTTAATTTAATTTGATTTTTAATTAATTTTAATCCTTAGTCCTCTCACCTGATCTAAATTTCAAATTAGGGAATCCTATTATTTTGTGAGATGAATTAGGTTCAACTTTACGATTTGGTTTAATCATATGTTAGATTCAGGTTTTGCTTTGGGTTCAACAAATAGACATTCTTTGGATAAACTTCTGAGCTATGGTGAGTCACAAGGACATCATTAAAGTAACCGTGCCTTCGAGGTTTTCTAAATAGTCCTACCCATTGAACTTAGTACAAAACCTTGGTCTAACTGGTT
This sequence comes from Zingiber officinale, assembly GCF_018446385.1. Lineage (NCBI taxonomy): Eukaryota > Viridiplantae > Streptophyta > Magnoliopsida > Zingiberales > Zingiberaceae > Zingiber > Zingiber officinale. Next base: position 13,469,999 of record NC_055996.1, on the reverse strand, counting down.
AGGATCCATAAAGGATAGATTCGGTCAGTTCCACTTAGCTAAATGTACCAGGTCGAAGTCATATCTTCCTAGACATGCGATGACTAAGCTTCCCCAACGTATTATCATCCAATACTTCACCAGTACCGTGAGTCAAGTTAAAGCTAGCCCTTTTTATTCTAACCTTAATTACCCTGCTGGGTAGTCTACTCTTGGTTACCCTTGTCGGGTAGATTAAGTTTTGAAGGTGCCAGCTATTATGGAGCCTACCCTTGGATTTTTTTTAAGATTTTGTAAGAATTTAATTTATAAATTTGATTTAAATTTTGAATTAATCTCATTTAGTTTAATTTAATTTTTAATTAATTTTAATTAATTTTAATTATATTCTTTTAATGGTTTATCTTTTTATTAAGACAGATTTTCTTCTGGCTTCCCCTGGATCATAGCCTCGATATGATCTATCAAGGTAATAGACTTGATCCTTGGGGACCCAATATTGACCAAGTCCAACTTGATTGATCATGTTGGACTTAGGTACCCATGCTTGGACTACCTTTCTATTTGATCTATTAACGAGTGATAAATATGAGTGATATTTCCTTTTAGTCTTGAATCCAAGTCTAGATCGGCTGTAAACGGCTTTTTGTTTTTCGAGAATCAAATCAAAATTCTTGGAACCCAAAGTAAACCGTTCCAACATGTTCTTGAGTTCTTTAACTTGAGTTTTCAAATTGAAATTTTCTTCCTCAAGTTGTTGGACTTGGGTTGAATTTCCAATTTGAACTGGCTCAGTTAAAGGACTCGAGTTAGTCACTTCCTTAAGGGTTGTTACCTCCTTTTGGAGTGACTTGACTCGGATGTTGGATTTAGCCAACTTCTTTAGCAAGTAAGGAACTAAATTTTCTGAATCATCTAAGTTAATACTAGAAATTAAAAAACTTACAACGGGTTTAGAACCTTCGAAAACGGATACGGATCCATGGCTCTGCTCGGAATCGGTTCCAGATTCGCTCTCGGTATCTGTCTCGTATTCGGACTTAGTTTCCACCACAGATGCTAGTACTGGTAGTGCGAGGAAGCTTGTCGCTTCTTCTTCGTCAGTCTCAAATTCGTCTGAACACTCAGACCATGTTGCCTTCATCATCTGTTTCTTTCTAGTTTCCTCTGTCTTGCTTGTACCTATAGCCAACGTAATACCTTCCTTGGCCGAAGTAGTATCATATTGTTCATCTAATTCAAATAAATCGTCTATTAAATTATGCTTACTTACTTGGGTACCTTCGTGTAAGTGAATCAGATTCTCCCACAGCTCCCTAGCGCTTGAGAATGGGTCGGCACGATTCTGCTCCTTATTCGTTAAGCCACACTGAAGTGTATACGTTGCTTTTGCGTTTGCTTCTACTTTTTTGATAAGGTTTGCGTCCTAGTTCTCGTACGGTAGTGGCTTGCTGGCGCCGTCAGTTGGTAGTTCGAGCCCGGTCTTACTGATCATCCAGACTTCGAACTCGGTTTGCAGGTATGACTCCATTCGGCCTTTCCAGTAGCTGAAGTCTTCGCCGGAGAAGAGCGGTGGACGAGTGGTGCTATAGCCTTCTTGGAGAGCCATTGAATCTTGCACAAAAAGTGAACAAAAAACTTGTCCCAGATTTAATCCTGGATTAGTAGTGTGGTAGAAGGATAGAAATAGAAATTCATGAATTTTCGAGAAAAAATAATAAAATAATAAAAAAAATATTATTTCAAATTTTGTCAAATTCAATATTTTATCAATACTAATAAACCGTGAAAAGATTGAAATGAATTTTTTAAAAATAATTTTGGAGGGAAAAAATGAAAGGCGTAAGGTTTTATTTTTACCCTATACGAGCGAGAAAGCGACAAAAAAAAATGCTCGAACGGTAGTGGTACCAATTCAGAGCAACCCCGCTCTGATACCAATTGTTGGATCAAAAGCGCTAGAGTGGGGGGGGGGGGGTGAATAGCGCTTGTGGCTTTTTCACGTTTCGTATTCGGAAATCGTTCGAGAGTTTAAAGCAGCGGAAATAACAGATAACACGCGCAAACACAAGTATTTACTTGGTTCGGAGCCTATGGCGACTCCTACTCCAAGGCTCGTGATCGTTGATCGCTTTCGATGGGCAACAACTATAATATCAAGAAATATTACAACTAAAGTACAATAAGGATTACAACAAAATAAACTGAAATATAATACCGACAACAACAGATTGAAGAATCGTAGCTCCGGGTCATCGGTAACTTGTCGTAGCACTTCTGGGTCGTCTTGTTAGCAGCACACAGGAGAAAAGTCGCTTGAGAATTGTTGTCCTAAGCTGCTGCTCGAAGACCTCTTTTATACAGTGCTGGAGGCGCCTCCAAGCCTGTCCGAGGCGCCTCCAGGCCGCCAAGTCGCACGCGTGGATTAACTCTGATCTGGTCGCGCCTTATCCCTTTGAAGGCACCTCCAAGCTACTCCAAGGTGCCTCCAATGCCTGGTCCAAGGTGCCTCCAGCGACGTCCAAGGCGCCTCCAGCTCCTCTGGACAGCTGGCTTCGGTTTGCACCCGAGGCGCCTCCAAGCCCCATGGAGGCGCCTCAGACACTGTTCATCCGAGGTCAAATGTGCTTCTTTATTCCTGTAAAATGTGTTAGTCCCAAACACAAAACCCTGCAAAACAAAGTTAGCACAGACCTATTATAAGTGATATAATCGATAGTCATCGGACTGTCCGGGTCTGACTTCAAATTTCCAACCGGAAACCCTAGGTCGACCCGACGCCTACTGTTCCCTCTACGGGGAACGCGCCCTCACCTACTCCACTCAGGAGATTTACCTGTTGCTAGTGCGATCCTCCAGATCGACTTGACTTTTGCTCAGCGTTCGAAGCTTCCGGACTTTCTGCTGGACTTCCGCTTCCCGGCCCGTCCAGTCTTCCACCTGGTTCGCGACACCAGGACTTTCCACCTAGGGTTACCCCCCCTAGGACTTTTGCCTGAAGCTCTCGACCCGCCAAGACTTTCCGCATAGGGTTACCACCCCCTATGACCTAGGGTTACCACCCCTAGGGTTTTCCACCTGCCTAACCGCAGCTAGGACTTTTGCCTAAGTATCACTTAGGACTTTCCTGCAAGCTCCATGAACTTGTTAGATCACAAGACGACTTAACTTTGAACTCTTTTCTATTATCAAAACTTGGGTTCGATCGTCTGATACTTCCCGCACCAACAAACACTAGCTGCTACAATAAAAAATCACTAGACTAGCTCGTTGTAGTAGTTACTGGACAATAGTTGCTACAACCTCAAACTTATGTTGCAGCAGCTATGTAACTGTAGATGCTATAATGTATTATACAAGGCCGAGATAGATCAACCCATAGTTCAACATTAAAAGAAAAATGGCTGATTCAATTAGAAAGACAAAATATAGAAGATAGTCATTATAAGACACAAACACAACAAAAAGGAACATCAACACAACAAAAGGAAGAGCTACAAAATGAACTATCTCTAGCCTACGAACATCTAAAGTGAGCCCTTAGCATTCCATGCTTTATAGCAGATTAATGGCCACTTTCATAGCTACCTCAATCTCCACCAGTGTTTGAAGGGCTCCCTTCAACTGGCTCACCGCTTGATCCCACTTTTGCTGTAAGGTTGCCGGTGGTTTAGAAGGGAGGGAGGCCGAAGAGTCTTCCCAAGATCCCAAAAAAGAGGAAGATGTCGATTCATCAACTAGTATCACGGGACCATGAGAAGGGGTTATTTTCTTGGCTCCAAAAGGAGAAGCTATTATCTAAAGTTGAAGGGTTTTGGATAATGAAGGGTAAAGGGTTTGGGATGTCATCTTTATAATGGTGTGATGTCATCAATTTTAGAGGTTAAGTGTGAGGAGTGGTGAAAATTATTTCAGGGAGTTGAAACATCATTTTCAAATATCACATTAAATGGAGCAAGAGGAGTGGGTGAAATTTAATAATTATAATTAAGATAATGTTGTAGCAGTTACTAGTCCATAGTTGTCACAACACAGAATTCATATTGTAGCAGCTACATGTTATAGCAGTAACTGTGCAGTTGCTACTACAACGTGTTGCAAATTAAAATTTATCAAAATAAAATATCATTCATCCCATTGTAAATAGATTGTTGTATACTTTTTTATTAGTGTTTAGGGCTTGTAACCTTTTCTTTTGATAAATTTTAAGCTGCGAGATATTGTAGCAGCTTCTACACAGTAGGTGCACGGAAGGATTTAAGGTCCAACGATTGGTTATCCTTGTCTTTACTCTCTGTCTTATCTTTTCATAGGTTTTGAGGAGTTGTAGTGAGTCTTTTGATGACCCTTTTTATAGTCTCGAAAAGACGCTTCCATTTGAGTTGTCTTTATCAAGAGTTAATATTGTTAGAACCATTTTTCCTATAAATCATCTTTCAACCTAACTCTTTCACGCTGCCTAGCCCTTCTTCCTATTATACAATGATTTTAGTATAACTCTTCAAGGATCATGTCTTTCTTTAGTAGGAAGATGAAATCCACTAAGGGTGGTGTTAAAGAACTCCCTATCGATGAAGATTTAAGCTCTATGTTTTCTGCCTTTTAAAGACCATCTCTATCAGTAAACTCATCTACTTCTTCGTGTGTATTATCCATCCTTCTTTTATTATATATATCTTTCTTTCCTTGAATTTATGAATTTTATAAATGAATCCAAACAGGTATCTTAGTCAAGTCATGGATCATTATATTGTTTGTGGCTATATTAAGATTTTCACATAACGACGAAACCAAGCGAGGAAGGAGTTGGAAACTGCCCTTTTATGAGATAAAAAGAATCAAACTAAACTTGTGCAGCTGCCATAACAACTATCCCAAGTTAATGTAGCATTAGAGGATGCTAGAAATCAAATGACTGAGTGAAACATCTTTCTTTGTGAAGTTTAGCCTAACATCTCCCTATCGATGCTACCCTTCTACGAGAGAAAAGAATCAAACTGAACTTGTGCAAGTGTGACGATAACTATCCCAAGTTAATATAACATTAGAGAATGCTATAAATCAAATAATTATAGCATTAGTGTTTGTATTAATTGTAGGATCAAATGAGTATGATAGAGGGGGGGGGGTGAATATCGTGCTTTAAAAACTTTTCTTTTACTAGTTTAAAAACAAAGTCGTGCAACGGAAAAGTAGAGAACATGTTCGGTTACTTGGTTTAGAGCCTAAGTCGACTCCTACTCCAAGACCCACGATCCTTGATCATACCGATGGGTAAATCACTAAAACTCTTCTTTCCAAAAACATTGGAAAGAAGCAGTGCGTACAAGACAATGAGTAAGATAGTAACAACCTACTATCTTATTTGAGTTAAGTACAATACAAGCAATAATAAAATATACTGACAGTATGTTAAAGTTGAAGCTCGATCGACACTTGAATGATGTAGTTGCTTGCGAGTTATAGTAGCAATGACACGAGCAGCTTTCACAGAGATGATCTTTGAGTCAACCAAAATCAGTTGCCTAGCCTTGGACCTCGAGCACTCTTTTATAAGAATCATCGATGTTCGGACAACTAATCCTCAGGTTCGGCCGATCGAACTAGCTCCCTTCCATCTTCGCTGAGATTTGATGCTGATTCGATCTTCGACATTTACTATCATTGAAGTGTTCGGTCGACCGATCATCTTTTTCAGTTGACTGAACAGATAATTTCCCTATTCACCGAGATTAGCTCTTAATGCTGCATTGATGAGATATCATTCGATCAACCGATCTATTGGTTCGATCGACCAATTTGCTTAGCCTCCTTCTCTGCTTCTGACTGAGCTGATCTATGCCGCATCATCAGGGTTCGATCGACCGATCCTTTGCTTCGGTCAACCGATCAAGCTCTGATCGGATTTGCTCTAGTTTGGTCTGAACTTGTGTTTGTTCTGAGTTAGTCTGCTTCGGTCGACCGATCCTCCTATTCGGTCGACCGATCCTCCTATTTGGTCGACCGATCAGGTCGGACCTGGAAAACAACGTTAAATAGTATTTTCCTGCAAAACATAGATTAGCACAGTAATATATAAAATGCACGAGTAGTGATAATTGATAGTTCTACTGTCTTGATCTCAACTTGGAAACCTTTCTGGTTTCTTCAGTTGGATCAGCGACCTTAAGTTGTTCCTTTCAGGAACACGACCTCACTGTCGCTCCTCCAATTGTTTACTTTAACCAACCTGCCAAACTTTGATCCTCCAGATCTATTTGGACTTTTTACTTAGCCTTGATCGGCTCGCCAGGACTTTTCATCTTTGCCCCTCCAGACCTCTCGATCTCACTGCCAAGTGTCGGGTCCTCTCGACCCACTTGGTCTTTTCAGCTGAGTTCCACGATTTGCTAAGACTTTTCTGCCTATCCTCCAACTAGGTCTTTCTCAATTGTGTAAACAACCTACACACTTAATCAACTTGTTAGATCATAACAAAACTTAACTTAAACCTTTAACAACATCAAAACTTAGGTTTGATTCTGGTGCAACTTGCACCAACAATCTCTCCCTTTTTGATGTTTGACAACTAATGTTCAAAGTTAAGTTAAAATATGCAAAAAGATATGTAAAGTACAACGCCCAGATAATAATTAAATAATAAGGTTAATGGGCGAATAATCTTATTGGAATTTTTAGACATTTTCTGGGATTTAATTGGAGCTCGTATGATATAATTAGAGGGGATGTGTTCATAGGCCTGAGAAAAGCCTGTTTGGAATACCCGGAGGTGGGAGTTAATAAATTTCATTAAACCCATAGGTTTTCGGCCGAGCCCTAAGTTTTCTCACCTCACCATCTCCGTCGACTTCCCCTCTCCCTCTCCCGATTCCCCCTTGCTCCCGCCGCTAAAACCGTCGCTTGAACCCCTTTTCCTCTCCTCGTCTCCTTCGCGAGCGATCTCCGCTCGATCCCTTGCCATCGGCGTCAAGAGACACTACCCGAGTCGACGCCGCCTGAACCCCTCCTCTCCCTCGATCACCTAAGCTGGATTCGCCGTTGAGCTCTTTGAGTTGCCCTCACTTGCACGGGCTGCCCTCGGCCAAGAGCAGGAAGGTGCCGTCCCCTCACGTGCGGCACCACCATGGGCGACTTAGCATCGTCGAAGTCGCCGACCATCAGAATCCCATCCCCGACAGAGATGCAAACCGAGTTGTGCCCTAGCGCTGGTTAGTATTGCTCACCTTCTCACTGCAGAGGCAGCCACCTCTGCGAACCATCGTCATGGTGTGCTACCTCCACTGTTGCAACCACCGCCGACTAGTAGCTATCTCCGATTTAGGGCCATCATTGACCTATGGCACAGCTGACACATATCTAGGGTAAGGTTGTTGAATTAAGCTTGAATGATCTAAATAGGGATCTAGATACATTGCTGATTTAGAGTATTTGGTTTGGAGGACACCTGTTCCACCTAATGCCAGCTACAATTTCCGGTAGCAAGCACTTCTCCGGCCGTGAATCAACAGGGAAGTCTCTAAATTAGGTGAGTTGATAGAACTAAATTATGTTTAGCCCTAATCGAATTGATTATGAAATTGGTTGATGTTGTTTACTGAATGGATTTGAGGAATATGTGGGTAATCTATTATTAATTGGATAGATTGAATTATTAGTTCATATCGATTTTGGATTAAATTGAGGTATATTAATCAGAAGATTTAACTAATTGAATTGGATGAATTCATAAGGAGATTTGATGTAAAAGAAATGCTAGATTATTAAATATAGTTAAAGTGATGTTTCCTAATCAGATTTGGATTAGGTTTAGCTATTTGGTTCATAATAGAATTTAGCTATATTATGTATTCTATGTTACATGATACTGGTTCGAGACGAGCGTCTCGGCGTGAGACTACTTGACACGATATACATATAAAGGCGGGTACTTCTTGCTTTGTTTCTTTTAATACTTTGACCTTGGTGCATGAACTATTTTGGATAAGAAATTATTTTTACCTTGACTCCACTCTTATTTTCCTACGCTTGATACTTCCACGCGATCATTGAGAAATTCGTTTCCATATCTATACAGTCTCTTGTTGTTGTCCATGATCAGTAGCAGATACTAGATACCATGTTTATATGCTTTGACTGTTGTTTATTTATGTATTATATTGAACATGCTGGCTTCATGTAGCATACCTAATTTTCTGCTTATATTTGTATGATGACTGTTGCATTTGGCGTATCATATCATGGCATGCATGTCAACGACCAATTCTCCCTTGCGGTCGAGAGAGTCGTTAACCAGGGTCGCATCCTCGGCCACTCGAGAGAGTGGTAGCTGGAGTTGATGCCGCTTGTCCTGTCATGCTGCACTCGGCCACGCGTGGGTAGTGGTAGCTGGAGTTGCGAGCAGCAGGGACCCCCTTCGTTGTGTAGCTAGTTAGCTACTCAGCACCTGTCCATCCGGTCACTCGAGAGTAGTGGCGGCCTTTGGGTGGTACAATTGTCATTGATCCGGCCTCTCGACCATACAGGAGTCGTGGTGCAGAGAGGTGGGCGGGGTGACCATCCGTGCATACGCTGTTATTATTATATCTGCTGATGCTGTTGTTGCTACCTTTGCTACTGTTACTAGCTTATGCTGTTGTTGCTTGCTTCTGCCGCTGGTACTAGTTTATGTGGTTGTTGCTTACTTATGTTGAGATATACACTCATTGTAGGAGTTGATACTCTGGTTTATTTATTGGTAAAATGGATACATCTCACTTATTACCCCTGTAGTTATGAGCAGTATTGTAGCAGGTTAATAATACTTCTGACCTTCTATTACCTAGCCTAGGATATGGTTTCAGGTATGAGCATATGTTGATTATGATTTATTTTAGTATCGGCTATTTCCTTTATGAGACTGTATACTCTTGGCTCACTATTTGTATATTATGTTCATGCACTATCTTCTCTATACCCGTTGAGTTCCAATACTCACCACCTCGCAAATTGGTTTTCTTTCGCCAGGTAACAGTAGATGATTCATGGATGCTTGGAGAGATGCTGGCTGCCAGTCTTTGGTCCTGTGTTATATCGATTTTATCTCTGCTTTACTTGTATTTTTAGTATCTAATAGTTTTAATATTGTATGAATTGGTCTGTGTTTGGAGGGTTTTGCTTTCGTGATCTTGTGGTCGTGTAAGCCTAATTGGCTAGTGAACTTTAGTTGTGGATTGTGGGTTTTCTCTGTGTTTTCCGCTTTGCATGTTTACTTTCAGCCGTGTAGTCTTATTAAACTGCGTGGTTGTCTATATATTCCAGCCAAATGTGACTGATGGCTATATAGATGTATTGTGTGTATTTATTATTTCAGATTGTCACCCGTACAAGAGAGATGCTGTCGAATTTTTGTCTGGCAAGGACTCCTCTGGGGCGTGACAAGATATAAGTAAGAACTTTAACTCTCCCCTTGAGTTAAGCATCTCCCCCTGAATTCACTATCTCTCCCCCTTTTGGGTGTTGGTTGCTACTCGGAAAACCTAATGGTTCCACTGTACAAAAATTTTGTACAAAGATCTGAACCTTTTCCTAGCTACCATGTGTTCTTTTAAATTAAACTCAGATCGCCTACGGAACTTAACACGTTTGATCCTAAGTTTAATTTATTTATTCTTTTAGGTTTAGACTTGGATCTCCTGCGGAACTTAACACGTTCGATCCAAATCACCTAGGTTATTAATTCCATTAAATATTAATTTCCAAAATTGACTTCCAGGACTGCATGGCGAGGCACATGACCTTCTTGGATATGGGAACAACCACCACCGCCTAGACAAAGCCTTTTAAGGAAAGCTAATATTTAATTTCCTTAAATAACTTTAGGTCACCCAAAAGGAACAATCAAATCACAAGGAAAAGAAAAATAAAAGAACACAACATCAAAAACTAATTCGAAATACTAGAATCACATGCCTCTTGTATTTGGTATTCTTACAAAGAAATAAAACTAGTATGATGCGGAAATTAAATACTAGTATACCTTTTCTTTTACAAACAAAAACCTCTAGGTCTTCTACCGTATTCCTATTCTAACCTCGGACGTTGTGTGGGCAATGATCTTCCGAGATGAGGAACCACCAAAGCACCTTCTTCTCCTCCTTGCAAGGTTCGGCCACAACAAGAGCACCTCCAAGGATGAAGAGAAACCACCACCAATGCTCCAAGGGATGCAAGCTTTCTCTCCTTCTTCTCCAAGCTAGAATCCGGCCACACCTTGATCTCCAAGAGAGAAGAGAGTTTCGGCTACAAGGATGGGGAGAAGAGAAAGGGAAGAGCCGGCCACACTAAGGAAGAAAAGAGGGAGAAAATAATAGAGGTTGTTCACCTTGAAGGCATCCAAAACCCCCTCTTTTATAATCCTTTAGCCTTGGAAAATAAGGAAAATTTAATAAAAACTTCCTTAACTTTATTGCCATTGAAAATAAAATTTTTAATTAATTACAATTAAAATCCTTTTCTTAGTGTATATGGTCGGCCACCTCATGGAGAGCAAACAAGGCAATTTTCAATCAACAATTAAAATTCCTTATTTGTCTTCGAAAATTTAAAAAAATAAAATTTCCCTTTAAAATCCCTTCATGGTTGATAAAAAGAATTTTTTATAATTTTAATTTTTTAACATGTGAATAATTTACAAAGAAGAAAAATAAAATATCCTTCCAATCTACAAATAAGGAAAGAGATTTAATCTTTTTCTTTAATCTTTTGTAGAAACTTATAAAAGAGATATTTTAATTTTTAATCTCTCCAATAAATTATATCTTCCACATAAGAAAATTTTAAAATTAAAATTCTTTTCTAATTTAATAAGGTCGGCCACCTAAGCTTGGGTTCAAGCTAGGGCCGGCCACCCATGGACCAAGGTTTGACCGACCCTAGCTTGATCCTCAAGCTTGCTTGGCCGACCCCTACACCATGGGTATGAAGGTGGGTATAGGTGGGTATAGTACTCTATAACTAAGAGGCTATGATAGGGACCGAGAGGAGGAATTGGTTTTGGTCTCCTGATAAAATTAAGCATCCCGTGTTCGCCCCGAACACACAACTTAATTTTATCAATAATAATTCATTCCACTAGAGAACTATTATTGAACTACCGCACTAATCCCAAATTACATTTTTGGGCTCCTTCTTATTATGAGTGTGTTAGTCTCCCTGTGTTTAAGATGTCGAATGTCCACTAATCAAGTGAGTTACTGACAACTCATTTAATTAATATTTTAGTCCAAGAGTAGTACCACTCAACCTTATCGTCATGTCGGACTAAGTCCACCTGCAGGGTTTAACATGACAATCCTTATGAGCTCCTCTTGGGGACATTATCAACCTAGATCACTAGGACACAGTTTCCTTTTATAATCAACAACACACACTATAAGTGATATCATTTCCCAACTTATCGGGCTTATTGATTTATCGAACTAAATCTCACCCATTTATAAATTAAAGAAATAAATATCAAATATATGTGCTTGTTATTATATTAGGATTAAGAGCACACACTTCCATAATAACTGAGATCTTTGTTCCTTTATAAAGTCAGTATAAAAGAAATGACCTCTGATGGTCTTACTCAATACACTCTAAGTGTACTAGTGTAATTATATAGTTAAGATAAACTAATACTTAATTACACTACGACCTTCCAATGGTTTGTTCCTTTCCATTTTGGTCGTGAGCTATTGTTTATAATTTATAAGGTACTGATAACATTATCTTCTGTATGTGACATCACATACTATGTTATCTATAATATAAATTAATTGAACAACTACAAACAAATATAGGTAATTTGACCAAATGTGATTCTTTATTCAAAATAAATGTTTACAAAAGCTTAGGCTTTCAGTATACACTCTAACATTGGGCGGCCCAACTGGCGGCCCATTTAGCAACCCCTTAAGTCGTCGAGTCCACTTAGCTACCGGGATTCATAAACTCTAGTACTTAGCCTAGTGCTTTAGAGTTCGAATCTTGGGGAAGGCAAAAATCCACTGGCCACGGGTGGGAAGACCTAGTGAGTAACGGCACGACCGAGGGTTGTCGGTCAACGACATAAGGGGTCGCCAAATGGGCCGACCCATTTGTAACGACCACCCTTCTTACTACTACTACTACTCTCTAAAGGTGACCGTTACTTAACTACTAACTCTACTTAACCGGTATGATCAAAACTAGGAGGAGTTCTTACCGAAAAATTTCGACAGAATCTCCCCTGTACCGATGACCAAATTCATCAATACATGCAAATAATACACAACCACAGGCGGCTGGAACATATATTAAACACCCACGCAGTTTAATAAGTGACAAAAACTATAATATCTATCTATTACATAGAAACTCATCACTGCATGCAAACTAAAACACAAATAACTCAATAGGAACATAGAATATAAAATACAGTCTCAATGACAACAACTATAAAGTACAACTCATTTACTTCTTATCCACTAAACATGAAAACGCAAAACTTCCCAGTTCTCTCCCACAGTCCTGGCATCACACACCATCTGCACCACCCTGTCGCCTCCTTTGCTATATCCCTTCCATTCCTTTATCTACAGTAAGAGGAAATGCAATCTATAAGCAAAATTTGCTTAGTAAGCGCTATCTAACTCACAAAAATACGAATATGCATGTATACAAAAAGAACTAGAAACTATATGCTCTAAAAGAAAGTAAAGCATAAACATATCTGCTCATGTCAAACTAATAGCAAAGAAAAGCTAAAGAGTCTACTCATGTAATTCTAATAGCTAATCATGCTATACTAGGAATCATGCTATACAAGGATAAAACTGCATGTTGGAAGATAAAGCTAATCATGCTCAATAAACTAATCAGGAAACAAATAAGACTAACACTGCATGCTTCGAATTAAAAGAAACTAAACTTTCTGACTCTAAGCATAAATGAAGCTTGTTTCATTTGTTTCAAAACTTATATTTTATTACTTTAAAATAATAATCAACTTCTCTTGGGCCCGACATTGTACCAATTTGTGTGCATCCTTAATATGAGTCGAGGTAGCTAGTCCCGAAACTACTAAGGTACTTCTAGGCGATCTTGTGCCTAGGGGCGATCTAGGAGCCCACCCAATGGACCTTGTGTCCGGTACATGCCCTTAAAAAGTAAAATACTTATTTTCTTTTTAACTATAACTTCCTTATACTTGTTATTCTTTAATTCTCTTATAACAAAATGCCTTGGCATTTATTCAAACACTTAGTGTGCTTTTAATCCTAAACTTCTGGAATTTAGGATCAATTTAAGACCTTGGTCTTTTCTTACTTAAAATCACTCATAACCCCTAAAAGAGTTTAATAGAACACTATATGCATGAAAATTCTAGAGTTTCACAGAATAAACACAATTATCAATACTTGCTGTGAAAGTAAAGAGGAAATACAGTCTTTTTAAACATGTTGTACAAGAAGTCCATTATCACTACGTAAGCATGCTATGAATGTAAAAACAATTCCATCTACAATAGGAAGCTATCTAAAGTAAGCATACTGCAGCCACCATTAGACAATAGGACTGTTCGGGTTTCATAAAACTATAAAATTCCTTAAGAAAAATCAGCAATGTTATACTTATCAAAAATCTGTGTACATTACTTGTAAAAATCTGCACTTAAAATGCTGCATATTAAGCTAACACAATTCTGCATATTAAGCTACACAATTCTGCACTATAAACTCTAAAGAAAATAGAAACTGATTGTTTTAAAAGGAAGTCTACTCATGCACATCTAATAACATAAGGAACTAAAAATCTGTTCATGTTATTCTAATAGCAAAGGAACTAGAAATCTAAATCTGCACATGTTCATGTTATTTACTAAATCTAAATAGCAAAGGAACTGAATGAATATATATATGCACACTTGAATGAATCTGCTCATGCCTACTCCTACTTGAATGAATATAAATACACACTTGAATGACTATAAATACACACTTGAATGAATCTGCTCATGCTCAATTAATAACAATGTAAATTGTACATGCTCAAATAATAACAATGAGAGCTATTGGTACTCAACTAATAGTAATGAGGACTGTGCATGCCCAATTAAATAGCAAATAAAAGCTACTGGTGCTTAACTAATAACATGGTACAACTCTTAAAAACCTCATGATCAAGAACTCCGAACACTTAAAATAGAAATTAAACATACCCCTATGCATCTGATATTTACTAGCTTTATAAGTTGAGTTAAGCATGGGTAAGGTTCTAATCTTCTAAGGAAAAACAACTAGAGACATGATCTAATTTGTAGTGCAACATTCACACACATAACTCCTTAAACATGCTACAACAGGAATAAAACAAAGGAAAATAGAACTAAACATAACAAGAAAGCATATCTAAACTGCACTTAATGAAACATGCTCTAGAAGAAGTATTTAAGGTTTCTTGTGTCATTTTACTGTTTGCAGGATTTGGATAGACTTAGTTTGAACAATCTGGTCCTTCTGTTAAGTGGCACGACTGGAAAAACAAAGGAGACCAAAGTGCTAAATATAGCTATTCATTGTAGTGTCCACAAGGAAACTACATACTAGTCAAGCACATCTTTGTGCTCACTGTCTGCCCACAGAAAACCAATGGACAGTAACCTCCAACGGATACTACCCTGCCCCTTTCCCTTTGCACAAGATCAAATTCACTTGCTGTAAAATTAAAACAGCCCTATATAACCCCTTCATAGCTTAACCCTAATTGTAAAGCAACCCAAAATCAACACCCAAACAAATTCCCCTCTTGTATCCCTAATGAAACTCACAGCAGCAACACAAGGCCACCCTCCCAGCGGCATATATCAAAGAAAACAACTAAAAGAAGCACGAATTCGAGAGCTACCCTTACTGCAGGTGAGTAAGCGTTTTACCCTTGCTTTTAGGACTTACAACCGGAAGGAAAGGCTGCTAGGGTTTTGGGAAAAGCTTGAGATTCCGGCTCTTCCTTGTGCCTACGACTTCTCCTTGATGAGAGAACCTTGTACTGGTGAAGAACCTCCAGAGAATCCCCTCACCGACCGCCGGAATCGTGCCCTAGCTGCGGTCCTGTTTCGCCCGAAAGAAAAGTCGCCGTCGCACGCAGAAGAGGAAATCGCGAGCGAGAGAGGAGAAGGGATTTTTTAGGTCACGGGATAAAACCTAGGTTCTCTTCTTATAACTAGTGTTTTTATCATCTAACTACTGCTTAAGTATTATTCACTCTTTCCTTAATTAACACCGCTCGCCAGCACAGCTGGTCAGGCGGGTTTTGCTCGGGTCAAAGGCCTCGGCTTCGATCCCTCAGCCGTGCACTTTTTATTTCAATCTATTTTAAACGTTCCTAACTACTGCTTATATATATTTCGTTCCATATATGTTCACAAAAAAAATTTGTGGACTAGTTGGCTGGCTGGATTCGGTTAAGGCTCGGTTCAGGTCCGAGGTCCACGGTTCGAATCTCGGCTTTGACAATTTTTTTGTCAAAACTTCCTTCATTTAGTAAAAATACCAAACGACCTCCAAAAATTGCATAAAAATACTCTAAAAATTTCTAAAAATCTCTAGAATATTTTAAAAGTATTTCCAAATATTTTTAAGGCCATTTAGAACTTGAAATAGGGAAAATTGGGTCATTACACCCTTGGCCCCTTGGGTGGCCCAATTGGCGGCCCATTTGGCGGTCCCTTGGGCGACCCAACTGGCGACCCCTTATGTCGTCGACCGATGACCCTCGGCCGTGCCGTTACTCACTAGGTCTTCCCACTCCTGGCCAATGAATTTTTGCCTTCCGCAGGATTCAAACTCTAGACTTCCAGGCTAAGTACTAGAGTTTATGAATCCTAGTAGCCAAGTGGGCGCTCACTTGGCTACCAGAATTCATAAACTCTAGTACTTAGCCTGGAGGTCTAGATTTCAAATCCTGGGGAAGGTAAAAATCCATTGGCCAGGAGTGGGAAGACTTAGTGAGTAACGGCATGGCCGAGGGTCGTCGGTCGACGACATAAGGGGTCGTCAGTTGGGCCGCCCAAGGGACTGCCAAATGGGGGGCCGGGTCGTTACAATAAAAACGCTTTATGAATCCTGGTAGCCAAGTGAACGTCATAAATTGTCACGCCCCAGGTAGCCCCTACCCGAACCTTCGGCCGTACCGTTACTCACTTGGTCTTCCTACCCCTGGCCAGTGGATTTTTGCCGTCCCCAGGATTCGAACTCTAGACCTCCAGGCTAAGTACTAGAGTTTATGAATCCTGGTAGCCAAGTGAGTGCCACTCATTTGGCTACCAGGATTTATAAACTCTAGTACTTAGCCTGGAGGTCTAGAGTTTGAAACTTGGGGAAGGCAAAAATCCACTAGCCAGGGGTGGGAAGACCAAGTGAGTAACGACACGGTCGAGGGTCATCGGTGGACGACATAAGGGGCCGCCAAATGGGCCTCCAGTTGGGCCGCCTAAGGGACCGCCAAATGGGCCTCCAGTTGGGCCGCCTAAGGGGCCGAGGGACCAGGTCGTTACACATCAAAAATAAGGGAAATGAGCACACACAAGTAAAACTTGATTTGAAAATTTTTAAAGCCAAAACTATAAAATACATTTGAAATTTTTGCAAAGTAAAGTTTTCAAAATGAGGAGCAATTTGAGTATTTGAAAATATTGAGTAAAGGGTAAAACATTTCGTAAAGAAAACCTCTAAAGAAATGATTAAAAATATGTAGATTTAGGAAAGCGTAAAATTTGAAAATTTTAGTAAGGTTAAACTTATGATTTTGATTATTGAAAAGTCTAAACTAAATAGAAAAAGATTTTTAGGGAGAAATTTTGAAAGTTGATAGTATAAAATTTTTATATAATTTTTTTTTGAAAAACTATAGATAAAATTTTGAAAAAATTTTAAAACTAGATAATTTTCAAAATGTTTTGAGAAAAGGGTTTTGAGAGTTAAGTGTGAAGCTCCCCTAAAATCGATAATATCCTAAAAGTTCAAGCATGGTTTTAAAGACTAAAAAAAATATCCTTATAATGAAATGTCCAACCTTTGTACTAATCTAAACTACTACAAGATCGTAGCTATTGACTCGGGTTGGTCAATTTGAGCATTTGGAACTAACTAGGTAGTTACTAGCTAGTAAACTCAAATTGATCAATGTATGTTGTTTAAATCCCAGATTTATAGCGATGCACAGACATAAGCACTTGAAATCTTAGGCTGAGTCCTAAGCATCTCACCCATTCTAAGTTTTACAAGCAAGGGATCCTACTATGCTTGTGAGATACTGACTCCTAAAACTATAGGATCATGCAATTCTACGGACAAGACCTAAACTATTCCCAAAAATAAAATATTTTGAAAAAAAAATTGAAAACAAAATTTTAAATGGGGAAATTTTGTAATTTTTTTTTAAAAAAATTACTAAGTACTAGTTTCAAAATCATGTTAAAAGAAACCTATTCTATAAATAACATGTGAACTGAAGGAAGGTCATAATAGAAAAGTACCTATACAAAGTCATAATGAAAAATATCTAATAAGTACAATAACTCAAAAGTAATAATTCCTAGAGATCACTCACTCATCCTCATCCACATCATCAGCTCGAAGAAAATCAAACATCCTTTGCTGCTCTCTCTCTAATGCATCATACGATCTGTCATCTCCTGACAAAAGTCCGCAATCTGTCCTTGGAGAGAATTGTACTGATCATGCATCTTTGTCTCTAAAGAGTCAAATCGACTAAAAATGTCATCTTGAAGTCGACTAAAGAAATCACTAGGAGGAGGCACATAGGAACTGCTCCGAGCATTATCAAAATAAGTCGTTAAGTTATATCCTGGATCAACTATCGGTGGAAGAGGTACTTCGACTGGAATCAGATCATCCTCAGCAATGCCTTCCTCGATTGCCAACGGAACATACTGTGGTTGGGTCTGTGTATACACAAGTCCCTCGGCGCTAGTTGTAATCCCAGCTAAAGACAACTGCCTAATTCCGACAAGATTAACTCACCATGATGAACTCCTACACCTAACGAAGCAATGTATGCTGTGAGAATATGGCACTGAATCATGTGAACTTTATTCGAGGTGTTGTACCCCGAATAGTAGATGATAGATCTGAACACCCAGTATCCTAAGTCAAAATCTAGCCTGTGTATCAGTGCATACATCAAAAAAAGATGGGCCGAACGTAAAACGCCATGATCTCTAGATGATAAGGGATGAATGCAAGACACGATCATCTTATAAAATGCATTGTCAGTTGGACTGAGTGGTACAGTGGACATCTTTTTGGGATGAGGTCCCTCAAAGAAATCAGCATACATAAGGTCAAGAGTCAAATGAGTGAAAGGAGTAGGCAGGATGTCAGGAATTGAGGCACTGAAAAAGATACGGTTAACAGAAAGACGAATTCATAAAAATCTGAGAAACATATCAAGATCAAAAACATATCCCGGGTTGCAACTCTAGTCCTATAGTGATGGGGGTCGAGTTCATACAAGTTGTGATAAAATTCAGAACATAGAATTGGATTGTATGCATGCCGGCAAAAGACAATGCTATCAAGTTGAAAATGTTGTGTGATATCTATAACCTCTGGACAATATGTTTGATAGAATTGAAGATCAAGACAATGAGTCCCT
Organism: Zingiber officinale; assembly: GCF_018446385.1. NCBI lineage: Eukaryota > Viridiplantae > Streptophyta > Magnoliopsida > Zingiberales > Zingiberaceae > Zingiber > Zingiber officinale. The sequence goes on along the minus strand of NC_055996.1, from coordinate 13,451,342 downwards.
ATCACCTTAAATTTTTTATTAGGAAAGGATTGACGTAGTTCTTCGGAGGAAAACCTAGGATCTTGGTTGGGATTTAAGGAGCTAGCCTCCCTTTGTGCAGATGCACGACTCTTTTCACTAATAATAAGGAAATAAAATAAATAAATTGCAAATAAATGTAGAAGAAAAGAGGCAGAAGGTGATTACCGAGGCATTCTTGTGTCGAGAAAAGCTGTATCCGGCGAAACTAGCAAAGAGGGCGGAGAAGAAGAAGAGGATGAAGTGGAATGAGATTTGGCTTCTGTCCAAGGGGCGATTTTATAGCCCTCGATCGGTCGACCGATAAGGGGTTCGGTCGACCGATCGCTGTGTTCTCGACCAATCAAAAAGAGTGTGTTGGTTTCTGGTCGATCGAAACATGTTTTCGGTCGACCGATAAATTTATCATTGAGCGATCGGATGTGTGCAACTTTAAGCTTTCGGCCGACCGATAAAGGATTCGATCTACCGAACCTCTTGATTACGTCGCAGTGTTGAATCGGTCGACCGAACATATTGTTCGGTCGATGGAATAATTTTAATTAATAATTAAAATAATTTTAATAAGTTTGAAAATAATTTTAGTTTAAAATTAATTTTAATTAAGTTTAAAAATAATTTTAATTAAGTTTAAAATAATTTTAATTAAGTTTTAAAAATTTTAATAAGTTTTAAAATAATTTTAATTAAGTTTAGAATAATTTTAATTTAGTTTAAAAATAATTTTAATTAAGTTTTTAAAAGTAAGTTTAATTAAGTTTTAAAATAATTAATTTTAATTAAGTTTAAAATAATTTTATTATAATTAAGTTTAAAATAATTTTATTTTAATTAAGTTTAAAATAATTTATTTTAATTAAGTTTTAAAATAATTTTAATTAAGTTTAAAATAATTTTAGTTTAGTTTAAAAATAATTTTAATTAAGTTTTTAATTAAGTTTAAAATAATTTCAATTTAGTTTAAAAATAATTTTAATTAAGTTTCAAATAATTTTATTTTTGTTTTAATAATTTATTAAGTTTTAAAATAATTTTAATTAAATTTAAAGTAAGTTTAAAGTAAGTTTAATTAAGTTTAAAATAATTTATTTTAATTAAGTTTAAAATAATTTTAATTTGTTTTAAAATAATTTTAGTTAAGTTTAAAATAATTTTAATTAGTTTAAAAATAATTCTAATTAAGTTTTAAATAATTTTAATTAATCTTTAATTTTATTTTTTTTATTTAGTGTTATTATTTGAAGTTGAATATTTTTTTTTTGAATTTGAAAAATGTTATTGAACTCATGTTAGATTCAAACTTAGCTTTAGTTTAATCAAGTAGGTTTCCTAAGGATAAGTTTTCAGTTTAGTGGCGAGGCATATGTCCTTCTTGTGTATCAACGGTGGACCATTTGCTGAATACTTTCCAAAATAGTCCTGCCAAAAGAACTTAATACTATATTTTGGTCTAACTAGCCCATATTTGACTGGGGTAGCTTCAGTCAGATCCACTAAGTCTAGTGCACCAGGTATAATACACAAGATTCAGCCTACACATACCTTCAATAAAACTTCCTTGACGTACTATCATTCCAATCCATTCCGATGCTATATTGTAGGGTTTGGTAAACCTTTTTAACTAACCATTCTAAACTTAAAAAAACTAAACCTACTCCTAATCATACATAGTAGATTGATCAAGTTGGTGGAACCATCTTTCTAATTGTTCCCCCTGAGTTATAACTTAGATATAGTCTATCTAAGTAGTGAACCTGATTCTTAGGGATCAAATAGAGATTTGATTTAGTTGGTTTGGTTAAATGTTTTATTGGAACCCATGCTTGAACTTGAATTTTGATATTTTGACTAATTAAGGACAAATATGGTTTATTTGTTTCATTTGGTTTATAGCCAAGTCCTGATTTGTTGTACACGGCTCATTGCGATCCAAGTGTTGGATTTTTCGGGTCGCAAAAACCGCTTTTTCGCGTCGCGGAAACCCCGAAACCCCGCCACCGGCTCCGTGCGAAGAATAAAAACTTTCGAAAAACTACGAGTACGAGTTTATAAACTCTAGATCTACATTAGAGTATGAGTTTTACCCTTGATGCGTGCCTTTCGCGAATCCCGCTCGTCCAAGGTGCCGGATCTCAAGTTGTCAAGGTAGACAACTCTCTATGCGTATCCACACGAACAAAGAGGAAGAAAACACCAAACTAAAGTGTGCTAGCTCCTTAGTAGGGTTCGGCCAAGGTAGGAGGAGAGGGAGAGAAGAAAGAACTCAAGGAGGAAGAAGATGTCAATTAGCCTTGAATGAAAAAAAATGAATTCCCATTCATTTTGAGTGGCCCGCCACATCAAGTGTAACTCCTTTCATTAATGTGGCTGGCCACATTAAAGCAAAGGAGAAGATGTAACTTCCATTAGGTGGCACACTCATGTGTTAACTATGATGATGTGGCACATCATCATTGGCCACTTAATGCCAAGTCACAAATGATGTGGCATAAAGTCAAGTCAAACTTGACTCTTCCTCTTCCTCTCAAGTCAAGTCAAACTTGACTTAATCTCTCTCATGGTTGATCTAATCCAACCATTTAATTCAAGTCAATTTAATATAATGTGTAACGACCACCCTCCTTACTACTACTCTGAGGGTGACCGCTACTGTTTCTACTAACTTCACGTATCTGGTACTACTTACTCTAATACCCGAGATACTTTGAACTATTGGAAACATATCAGAACATGCCTCTAAAAAGCAGCATACAATTTCTTGATACATTTTTTTTTCTATTCTTTCACAAGGTCAAGTATGCAATCATGTAAACTACAGACGAGCATGGCATACGAACATCAAGTAGAACCTGCCTACTGTACCTAAACAAGCATAGCTACTGATATGTAGAACATGACTCTATATCTATTTAAAAGTGTTGTGATTCATTCTGAGATTTAAAGACTACTATACCTAAGTTCCAAGGCAACAACATAAAAGGGAAAATCTGTAATGCAAGCTGCCATTGTAATGGAGAGAGAATTTCAGCAGTAACAAAAGACTACTGAGCATACTACTTCACACTTCTAACTGAATTTGCAAACTACGAATCAGATATGAACTCACGGCAGATTTTCAAGCAGCACTTAACCACAACATAAGAAAGAAGCACTCAAATCAAATATGTTCTTACTTGACACTTGCTAATCCGGAAGAAGCACCTACTGCAGAAATTTCAAGCAGTACTTAACCATAACAAAAGAACCATTAAAACCAAACCAGCTACTGCAATTGAATCAAATCCAGAAACATGAATTTTACACACTTCCAGATACATTAAGTGATAAGGTGAATCATGCGGCAGTTCTTTTATTGAAGCAAAACTCACTTCACAAAACTTGAAAACTAAGCCAGAATAAGGAAAAAGGGACATGTTCTCAGCTTAACAGTTATTCCAACTAAATGACAGGAAGATAACGAAATTAGTAATGCAAGGAAACTACTCTACAGCAACTTCCAATTATTTGTTCTAACACTTAAAAGAAGCAATCTAAAATAATCCTTAGCAATGCAAAATAAATTCTACTCTAACAGTAACATAAACACCAGCAAATATGATTTCTAAACTCTTCTAGTAAGGTCCCAAGCTTCCATATCAGCCACCACACACACACCATCGACGTCTCCTTGTCGCCTTCCTCTATAACACTTTAGCTTTTCCTTTACTTTTATCTATATCTGTAGTAGGAGGAAAGTAGTATCTATAAGCTAAAAGCTTAGTAAGTGCTATCTACTCACAAAAACTCGATAAGAAATGCATGTGCATAAAATAAAGCAGGAAATACATGCTCCACATGAAAATAGCAACTAAAACTAAATCATGCATCTCTAAAAGGAACAACAGATTTAACTTGCTAAAATTTGCAAATTAGATAAAAGAACTTGTTCCATTTGTTCCCCAACTTATACTCTTATACTTTAAAATAATAATCAACTTTTCTTGGGCCCGGCATTGTACCACTTTGCGTGCATTCTTAGTAAGAATCGAGGTAGCTAATCCCGAAACTACTAAGATACTTCTAGGCCTTGTGCCTAGGGGCATCTTGGAGCCCATCCCTTGGACCTTGTGTCCGGTACATGCCCTTTAAAAGTAAAATACTTTTTATCTTTAAATATTTCTTATAATAAAATGCCTTGGCATTTATTTAAGCACTTAGTGTGCTTTGATTCTAAATCCTGGAATTCAGGATCAATCTGTGACCTTGGTCTTGCTTTGCTTGTACTTCTCACATATATACGTTATGCAAGAGATTCTAAAACCATATGCCACTGATATATAACAGTACATATTCAAAACAGAACTCAGCAGCAATAAAAAACTACATGGTCATAGGAAGTAAATTTAGTCAGGCTCACGGCAACAGAAATTTCCAAATAACAAGCTTGTAAAACTAATTAATTGTTGAATCTTAACAATCTTTTAGGCATGCTGTAACTTGAAGGAAATATACTACTTAGACATGCATAAAATGTAGGGTAAATACATCTAAGTAGGCATGCTGTAACAATCAAGGAAGACCATCAAAATTTCTGTCCGTGCACTAAAAACAACAAAGGATTGGAACCAAAGCTTAAACCAAACTGCTAGAGTAAAGGTCAAAATCCAAAACCATATGCTAGAATGGAAGTTGCTATTATTCATTTCACAACAAAATGCAAAACAAAACCCTGAGAGCTGCTCCTACCGCAGGTGAGAAGCACTTACATCGGGTTCTTGGACTTACAACCGAAGGGAAATGCTCTAGGGTTTCGGTGGAGCTTCGATTCTACCGGTTCCTTGTATTTCCTGAGTTCTCCTTGTCGGAATAGTCACCCACGGGTGAAAACCGGCCGGAAAAACCCTTCGCCGACGCGGGAGGAAGGAAACCCTAGCCTTGGCTGCGGTTTCGCCCGAGAGAAGGAACGGCGCCGCGTGCGTGAGGAGAAGAGAAATTTCGAGAGAAAATTTTAGGTTTTCCTCTCTTAACTTAACCTCTTTTTATAACCTAGGTTATTTTATTAAATACTATACCTTAAATATTTGTCCATTCTTTCCTTAATTAACAATAGTCGCTGGCACAGTTGGTTGGCTGCGTTCGGTTAAGTCGAGTTCGGCCAGAGGTCTTGGTTTCAAGTCTCAACTTCCATATTTTTGGTCAAAACTTCTTTCTTTTTGTAAACATACTAAACGACCTCCAAAAATTACGTAAAAATACTCTAAAAATTCCTAAAACTCTCTAGAATATTTTAAAAGCATTTCCAAATATTTTTATGGACATTTGGAACTCGAAATAAGGAAAATTGGGTCGTTACAATTCCCCATACCTTATAAAAAGTTCGTCCTCGAACTTAGAATAGTTTTGGATATTTCTGTCTCATACTGTCCTCCCGCTCCCAAGTGACTTCCTCGTGCTTCTGGTTCTGCCAGACGACCTTCACTAGTGGTACTTCTTTGCTTCTTAGTCTCTTGACTGCTCTGTCCACTATCTGTGTAGGTCTACTCTCAAAACTAAGATCCTCTTGGATCTGCACTGACTGAGGCTCAATCACTTGGCTAGGGTCATGGAGGCACTTCTTTAACATGGAGACATGAAACACATTGTGTATTGCTGACATGTCTTGTGGTAATTCCAGCTTGTAAGCTACCTTCCCAATCTTGTCTATGATCGTAAGGTCCTACATAGCGAGGACTTAATTTGCCCTTCTTGCCAAATCTCATCACTCCCTTCATAGGAGCAACTTTGAGAAAACCGAATCTCCTACTTGAAATTCCAGTGGCCTACGACGTGTGTCAGCATAGCTTTTCTGTCTACTATTACCCATATCGCATCGATTTTCATTCGTGGTTTCTTCTATCACCTGTTCTAATGTCCATGACTATTTCTTCCCACTTCTTTCTAGTATAGGTGATCTGCACTTTCTGCCATACAACGCCTCATATGGTGCCATCCTGATGGTGGCTTGGTAGCTGTTGTTGTAGGCAAACTCAGCTAAGCACAGATACTTGCACCAACTGCCTTTAAAATCTAGTGCACAAGCCCTGAGCATATCTTCTAGGATCTGATTTACTCGCTCTGTCTGTCCATCAGTCTGAGGATGGAAGGCTGTGCTGAACTTGAGTTTGGTGCCTAGTGCATTCTGAACGCACTCCCAAAAGTGTGAAGTGAAGCGCCCATCTCTATCAGAAATAATAGATTTGGGAACTCCGTGAAGTCTGATCACCTCTTTAACATACAGCTGTGCCAACTGCTCTATAGAGTGAGACACCTTGATGGCTAGAAAATGGGCAGTCTTGGTCAATCTATCTACTATTACCCATATTGCATCATATCTATTCGTAGTTCTTGGGAGACCTGTTATGAAGTCCATGGATATGTCTTCCCACTTCCACTCTGGTATTGAAAGAGGTTGTAGCATCCCTCCTGGTCTCTGGTGTTCTGCTTTGACTCTCTGGCATGTCAGGCAGGTACTGACATATTTAACTACATCTCTTTTGAGTCCAGACCACCAGAACCTCTGTTTCAGATCTTGATACATCTTGGTGGAACCAGGATGCATAGAGTACGGTGTACTGTGAGCTTATTCTAAAATTTTCTTTCTCAGCTCTTCATCATTGGGAACACAAAGGTGACTCCCCTGATAAAGAATTCCACTGTTTGATACTCGAAATTAAGAATTTTCTTCTTCTCGTATTCCTTGCTTGATCTTTTGGATATCTGGATCTTCACTTTGCTTCTTCTGTATATCCACAAGCAGGGTTGACTCTAGAGTCAATGCAGAGAGTTGCTCATAAATAATTTCAAGTCCGAAATCTGACAACTCCTTCTGTAGTGGCAGGGCTAATGATGACAAAGATATCAGGGATGCACTGGATTTTCTGCTTAATGCATCTGCCACTTTGTTAGCTTTATCTGGGTGGTAGAGGATTTCACAGTCATAATCTTTGACCAACTCTAGCCACCTGCGCTGTCTCATGTTTAAGTCCTTCTGAGTGAAGAAGTACTTAAGACTCTGATGGTCTGTGAAGATTCTGCACTGGACTCCATACAAGTAGTGTCGCCAGAGTTTCAGTGCAAAGACCACAGCTGCCAGCTCTAGATCATGAGTGGGATAGTTCTTCTCGTAGTCTTTGAGTTGCCTGGAAGCATAAGCTATAACTTTTCCTTTCTGCATGAGTACAGCTCCTAAGCCCATCTTGGAAGCATCACTGTAGATGTCAAAACTCTTGTCACTCTCTGGAACAGTCAGAATGAGAGCACTGGTCAGTCTCTTCTTGAGTTCTTGAAAACTCTGCTCACATTTATCTGACCATTCAAACTTCTTGTTCTTCCTGGTGAGGGCTGTAAGTGGAGAGGCTATTCTGGAGAAGTCTTCCACGAATTTCCTATAATACCCAGCTAAACCAAGGAAACTTCTGATCTCCCTGGCATTCTTGGGTCTTTTCCAGTTGCTGACCGCTTCTACTTTGGCTGGATCCACTTGAATGCCTTCTTTAGAAACGATGTGCCCTAGAAACGCCACCTGCTCCAACCAGAACTCGCACTTTGAGAATTTAGCATAAAGTTGCTTTTGCTGAAGGGTCTGCAGGACTATTCTCAAGTGCGTGTCATGCTCCTCCAAAGTTCTGGAATAGACTAGAATGTCGTCGATGAACACAATGACAAACTTGTCAAGATATTCTCTGAACACTCTATTCATCAAGTCCATGAAGACTGCAGGCGCATTAGTCACACCAAAAGGCATGACTACGAACTCGTAGTGTCCGTATCTGGTCCTGAAAGCCGTTCTGGGTATATCCTTTTCCTTCACTTTCAACTGATGGTACCCAAAGCGCAGATCTATCTTGGAGAACACTGTTGCCCCTTTCAATTGATCAAATAAATCATCCATCCTGGGCAGCGGATACTTGTTCTTGATGGTCACTTGATTCAGAGCTCTATAATCTATGCACATCCGCATAGATCCATCCTTCTTCTTGACAAACAACACAGGAGCTCCTCATGGTGAGTGACTAGGGCGGATGAAGCCTTTGTCAAGCAGCTCCTGAAGTTGTTCTTGCAACTCTTTCAACTCTGCTGGAGACATGCGGTATGGAGCTTTTGAAATTGGACCGGTACCAGGAACTAGTTCAATCTCAAACTCCACTTCCCTAGGGGGAGGTAGTCCAGGTAACTCTTCTGGGAATACCTCTGGATACTCACAAACTACTTGAACTTCCTCTTTCTTGGGTCTTTCCTCTTCTTCTGTACTCACAATGGATGCAAGAAAACCAGCGCATCCTGGTCGGTCTGGAAGCTAGCATCACTGTAACCCTTTACAGCTAGCTCGTCATTGCCTCCATATATCAAGAAATATTATTTAGTCCTTCTTAAGTACTTAAGAATATTCTTGACCGCTATCCAGTGACTTTCACCTGGATCTGACTGGTATCTACTTGTCATGCTCAAAGCATACGAGACATCAGGACGAGTATATAGCATGGCGTACATGATAGATCCTATGGCTGAGGCATAAGGGATCTGATCCATGCGGTCTCTCTCCTCTCTAGAAGAGGGACCTTAAGTCTTCGAAGGACTCACACCATGTGACATCGGCAGAAATCCCTTCTTGGAGTTCTGCATGGCAAACCGAAGGAGTATCTTGTCAAGGTATGTACTCTAACTTAAGCCAAGCAATCTCTTAGATTTATCTCTATAGATCTGTATCCCTAGAATGCGGGATGCCTCACCTAAGTCCTTCATTAAGAAACATGTCCCTAGCCAAGTCTTGACAAACTGTAGCAAAGGGATGCCCTTTCCAATGAGTAGTATGTCATCCACATACAATATGAGGAAGACAACTATATCCCCTACAACCTTCTTGTAGACACAAGGCTCATCTTCATTCTTGATGAAACCAAACTTTTTGATTGCATCATCGAATTCAAGATTCTAGCTCCGAGAAGCTTGCTTTAGTCTATAAATGGACCTATGCAGCTTGCATACTTTGCTAGTATGCTGTGGATCTACAAAACCCTCAGGTTGTGTCATATACACATCCTCGAGCAGGTTTCCATTCAGAAACGCGGTTTTGACATCCATCTGCCATATCTCATAGTCATGGTAAGCTGCAATAGCAAGCATGATCCGAATAGACTTAAACATCACTACTGGAGAAAAGGTTTCATCATAGTCAATACCATGAATCTGCTTGAAACCTTTAGCTACCAAGCGACCCTTATAGATAAGTCCATCCATGTCAGTCTTTCTCTTAAAGACCCACTTACACCCAATGGGTTTTACCCCTTCAGGTGGATCAACCAAAGTCCATACTTGGTTGGTGTACATGGATTCCATCTCGGATCTCATGGTCTCTAGCCATTTCTCGGAATCTGGTCTCATCACAGCTTCCTGATAGGTGGTAGGCTCATCCTCTATGAACACAATGTCATCATGGTTAGACAAGAGAAATGAGTATCTCTCAGGCTGACGACGTACCTTATCAAACCTGCGAAGAGGTATGTCTACTTGAACTGGTTGTTGTTCCTCAACTCTTTGCGGAACAACATCATCCACAACACTTTGTGGTTCCAGTTCAACTTCCATCGAGGCTTCAGTGCTATGGTCCGCATCTTGAACTTCTTCAAGATCGAACGTACTCCCACTAGTCTTTCTAGAAACAAAGTCCCTTTCTAGAAAGACTCCAGTCTTTGCCATAACTACCTTGTGCTGACTGGGAATGTAGAAGTAATATCCCTTAGTTTCCTTGGGATATCCAATGAAATAACACTTGTTAGATTTGGGTCCTAACTTGTCTGAGACTTGATGTCGAACGTAAGCCTCACAACCCCAAATCCTCATGAAAGACACCTGGGCATCTCTCCCAGTCCATATCCTATATGGTGTCTTTATCACGACCTTGGATGGAACTTGGTTGAGTATAAAATCTGTCGTGTCTAGAGCATAGCCCCAAAGGAATGTCGGAAGATCTGTGTGACTCATCATAGATCGTACCATATCTAATAGGGTACGATTCCTCCTTTCGGATACACCATTCCATTGTGGTGTTCCAGGAGGAGTGAGTTGGGATAGAATCCCACACTCAGCTAGGTAGTCACGAAACTCATGGCTAAGGTATTCTCCACCTCGATCTGATCGAAGTATCTTAATACTCTTGCCAAGCTGGTTCTGTACTTCATTCTTGAATTCTTTAAACTTTTCAAAGGATTCAGACTTATGTGTCATCAAGTACATATAACCATATCTACTGAAGTCATCAGTAAATGTGATGAAGTACCTATAACCGCCTCTAGCAACGATATTGAAAGGGCCACATACATCACTATGTATAAGACCTAACAAGTCAGTCGGTCTCTCACTATGCCCACTAAAGGGAGTCTTGGTCATCTTGCCTAGTAGGCATGACTCGCACGTCTCATAAGATTCAAAATCAAATGAGTCCAGCAAACCATCCTTATGGAGCTAGGATAAGCGCTTGTCATTTATATGACCTAAGCGACAGTGCCATAGATAGGTTTGGTTCATGTCATTTGACTTGAACCTCTTGGTATTTATGTTATAGATAGGGCTTTCAAGGTGTAGAATGTAGAGTCCGTTCATCAGAGGTGCACTACAATAGAACATATCTTTTAAATAAACAGAACAACATTTGTCCTTAATTATAAAAGAGAAACCTTTCTTGTCCAAACAAGAAACTGAAATTATGTTCTTAGTTAATGCAGGCACATAACAACAATCATCCAATTCTAATACAAGCCCAGAGGGCAGAGATAGAAAATAAGTCCCTATAGCAATAGCAGCAACCCGTGCTCCATTGCCTACGCGTAGGTCCACCTCGCCCTTCACCAACGCCCTGCTATTTCTCAGCACCTGCACATTAGTACAAATGTGAGAAGCACATCCGGTATCTAATACCCATGATGAATAAATAGATAGATTGACTTCTATAACATATATACCTGAAGTGGAAGTCTCACTTCGCTTTTTCTTAAGATCTTCCAGGTACACCTTGTAGTTCCTCTTCCAGTGCCCGGTCTGACCACAGTGGAATCAGGTAGCATCCTTGGCGACCCCTCCTTTAGGCTTCAGTGCCTTGCCTTTGCCCTTGGCTTGGGACTTTCCCTTGCCTTTGGGCTTGCCATTGCCCTTGTGTTTCTGAACCATCAGAACAGAGTGGGGCTTTGCCTTCTTAAGGTTCAGCTCAGCAGTTCTCAACATACTAAGTAGCTCGGGCAGTGGCTTGTCAATTTCGTTCATATTGTAGTTTAGAACGAATTGACTATAGCTATCCGGCAAGGATTACAAGATCAGGTCAGTGGCCAGCTCTTGGCCAAGCGAGAATCCCAACCTCTGTAGGTTTTCTATGTACCCAATCATTTTGAGTATATATGGGCCTACGGGAGCCCCATCTAACATCTTGCACTGAAATAGTGCCCTTGAGATCTCAAATCTCTCATGCCTCGCTTGTCCTTGATACAGTTGACGAAGATGTTCAACCATATCGTAAGCGCCCATCAACTCGTGTTGCTTCTGAAGCTCAGAGTTCATGGTCGCGAGCATTAGACAGTGTTGGTTGCTACTCGGAAAACCTAGAGGTTCCACTGTACAAAAATTTTGTACAAAGGTCTGAACCTTTTCCTAGCTACCATGTGTTCTTTTAAATTAAATTTTGGATCGCCTGCGGAACTTAACACGTTTGATCCAAAACTTAATCTATTTGTTCTTTTAGGTTTAGACTTGGATCTCCTGCGGAACTTAACACGTTCGATCCAAATCACCTTAAGTTATTAATTCCATTAAATATTAATTTCCATAATTGGTTCCCAGTACTGACGTGGCGAGGCACATGACCTTCTTGGATATGGGAGCAGCCACCACCGACTAGACAAAACCTTTTATAGAAAGCTAATATTTAATTTCCTAAAATAACTTTAGGTTAACCGAAAGGAACAATCAAACCACAAGGAAAAATAAATCAAAAGAACACAACATCGAAAAACATATTCGAAACACTAGAATCGTATGCCTCTTGTATTTAGTATTATTTCCAAAAATAACTAGTATGATGCGGAAAGAAAAATTACTAGTTATACCTTTTAGAAAGACCTCTTGATCTTCTACCGTATTCCTCTTCTAACCTCGGACGTTGTGTGGGCAACGATCTTCCGAGATGAGAACCACCTAGGCACCTTCTTTCTTCTTCCTTCAAGTTTCGGCCAAGCACAAGAACTTCCAAAGGATGAAGAATTTTCCACCAACCAAGCTCCAAGGGATGCATGCTTTCTCTCCTTCTTCTCCTTCCTTGATCCGGCCACATCCTCCAAGCTCCAAGAGATGATAGATTTCGGCCACAACAAGAGGAGAGAAGAGAAAGGGAAGGGTCGGCCACCACACCAAGGAAAAGAGGGAGAAAAATAGAAATAGAGTCCTTAGCCTTGAAGCCTCCTCTACCCCCTCTTTTATAATCCTTGGTCTTGGCAAATAAAGAAAAATTAATAAAAAATTCCTTAATTCTTTTCCCATTGAAAAGGAAAATTTATTTAATTAAAAACAAATTTTCTTTTCAATTTGTAATGGCCGGCCACCACATAAAGTCTCCAAGCAAATAAAATTTTAAGCAAAAATTAAAACTTCCTTATTTGCTTCCGGAAATTTATAAAAAATTTGTCCAATAATTTTTGTCCCTTCATGATTGGTTTATAAAAAGGAAATTTAATAAATTAAAATCTTTCTTTTAAACATGTGGATAAAAAGAAAGTTATCTTTATAAATTAAAAACTCTTTTAATCTACAAATAAGGAAAGATATCAAATCTTTTCTTAATCTTTTGTAGAAACTTATAAAAGAGAATATTTAATTTTAAACTCTCTTTTTAAATCATGAACATGGTTAAAAAGGAAAGTTTTCTTAAAATTTAAAATCCTCCTTTAATCAACAAATAAGGAAAGATTTCAAATTTTAAACTCTCTTTTAAACATGTAGATGATTTACAAAATAGGAAAGTTTTTACCAAAAATTAAAACCATCCTTTTAAACTACAAATAAGGAAAGAGATTAATCTCTTCTCTTAATCTTTTGTAGAAAGCTATAAAAGGAAATTTTTAATTTTTAAACTCTCTTTTAAAATTATGATATCCACATAAGAAATAATTTTAATAAAAATCCTTTTTAATATTCTAGTGGCCGACCACCTAAGCTTGGGACCCAAGCTTTGGCCGGCCACCTACATGGCTCATCCACTTGGTCTTGGCCGGCCCTAGCTTGGGTTCCAAGCTAGCTTGGTCGACCCCATTGGATGGGTAAGAAGGTGGGTATGCGGTGGATATAAATCTCTATATACTAGAGGCTACGATAGGGACCGAGAGGAGGAATTGGTTTTGGTCTCCCGATAAAATTAAGCATCCCGTGCTCGCCCCGAACACACAACTTAATTTTATCAATAATAATTCATTCCACTAGAGAACTATTATTGAACTACCGCACCAATCTCAAATTACATTTTGGGATCCTTCTTATCATGAGTGTGTTAGTCTCCCTGTGTTTAAGATAACAAATGTCCACTAATTAAGTAAGTTACTGACAACTCACTTAATTAATATCTAGCTCCAAAAGTAGTACCACTCAACTTCATCGTCATGTCGGACTAAGTCCACCTGCAGGGTTTAACATGACAATCCTTATGAGCTCCTCTTGGGGGCATTCTCAACCTAGATTACTAGGACACAGTTTCCTTCTATAATCAACAACACACACTATAAGTGATATCATTTCCCAACTTATCGGGCTTATTGATTCATCAAACTAAATCTCACCCATTGATAAATTAAAGAAATAAATATCAAATATATGTGCTTGTTATTATATTAGGATTAGGAGCACACACTTCCATAATAACTGAGGTCTTTATTCCTTTATAAAGTCAGTATAAAAGAAACGACCTCTAATGGTCCTACTCAATACACTCTTAGTGTACTAGTGTAATTATATAGTTAAGATAAACTAACACCTAATTACACTACGACCTTCCAATGGTTTGTTCCTTTCCATCATGGTCGTGAGCTACTGTTTATAATTTATAAGGTACTGATAACATGATCTTCTGTGTGTGACACCACACACCATGTTATCTACAATATAAATTAATTGAACAACTACATTATCACAAATATAGAAATTTGACCAATGTGATTCTTATTTCTAGATAAATGTTTTATACCAAAAGCTAGGCTTTTAGTATACATTCTAACAATCTCCCACTTATACTAAAAGACTAAGCTGCCATATCTGCTGCCATACATCTGATTCCCATGCCTTTCAAAAAGCTCTTGCCTTAAGGACCTTAGGTTATCATCTGATGCAATCTAGGTGGCAACAACTTCTCCTCGTTATACAATTTCTCGTATTGGGTAGTACTTGCGCTCTATTGTGTTTACTTGCCTTATAGACTCATGGTTTCTTCGAGTTTGCTACTGCACCATTATTATTACAATAAATTGTAATAATCTTTGGACAAACTAGAAATCATATCTAAGTCTATCTTGAGGTTATTTAAGTCATTCAACTTTTATGACTACCTCATAGGCTTGCCATATACTCAGCTTCTATGGTGGAGTCCAGAAAAAATACCTATGCTTATCACTCTTCCATAGTTATGACTTTTCCTCCTAAAGTAAACACAAAACCCTGAGGTCGACTTATTATTGTCCCTATCTGATTGGAAGTCAAAATCCGTGCAACTTACAGGAACCAAATTAACTGCCTTATAAGCTAGCATATAATCTCTAGTGCCTCTAAGGTACTTTTAATATATGCTTTACTGCAGTCCAATGTCCTTGTCTAGGGTTACTTTGATATCTGCTAACTATGCCCTTGGCAAAACAGATTTCTGATCTCGTGCATAGCATACATTAGGTTGTCTAACTACCGAAGCATAAAGAACTGCCTACATGTCCTCAATCTCCTTTGATGTCATCGGAGACATCTCTTTAGATAAAGACACTCCATGCTTAAAAGGTAAGAAACCTTTCTAGGTGTTTTTGCATGCTAAAAACGAGCAAGGATTTTTCCGATGTATTAAGCTTGGGATAAGTAAAATAAAAATATATATTTTTCTTGCGATCCTTTATTACTTTGATCTCAAAAATATATACATTCTCCCAAGTCCTTTATATCGAATTATTTGGACAACCATACCC
This sequence comes from Zingiber officinale, assembly GCF_018446385.1. NCBI lineage: Eukaryota > Viridiplantae > Streptophyta > Magnoliopsida > Zingiberales > Zingiberaceae > Zingiber > Zingiber officinale. Next base: position 13,436,112 of record NC_055996.1, on the reverse strand, counting down.
TTACTTCTGACAACATTTTGATATTGTTTCCAACTACCAAAAATATTTTCTACGTATAGTACAAGAAATACCACCACGTTTCCATCACACCTTTTGTATACACAAGACTTATCTGTTTACTCAATAAATCCATAGGTCTGGATTACTTTGATAAACTGGATGTTCCAAGACCTTGAAGCTTTGCCTAAGTCCATAGACTGATTAAGCTTGCACATAAGATGTTCTTAGCCCTTTACAATGAACCCTTCTGGTTGCTTTATATGGATGCTTTGTTCAAGACTTTCATTAAGGAATGCTGTCTTGACATCCACTTGCCAAATAGATAAAAGAATCCGGATAGACTTAAGCATGGTTACCAGTGAAAAAGTTTCCTTTTTCATCTAGCCTTGCTTTTGAAAGTTTCTACCTTCCTGTCTATCCCTCTTTTCCTATTATGGATCTTTTTACACCCAAAGGCTTTTACACCATTTGGTGTTTCTACAAGCTTCCATATTTTATTAGAATACATATATTCTAATTCTGTTATTCATTACTCTTTGTCAAGATGTTACATCTTTATCTTGGAGTGCTTCGTCATATGTCCGGAGATCAGGTTCATGTCCTCCAAGGATCGAGTCTAAAAACTCTCCCAAAACATGAATCCTTTTAGGTTGCCTAACAACCCTCCCACTACTACAAGGCACTTTCTGCAATTGTGTATCATTTGTGATACGTGTTGCAGTTTCCTTGTGGTATCTCATCTTGTACAGTTGGTACTAGATTAGACATGTCTTTTATTATTTCCTTAAGAACAAATTTTCTTATGGGCACATGGTTTATTACATAGTCCTTTTCTAAAAATCGGTCATTGATGCTAACAATGACCTTCTGATTTTTAAGACTATAAACCTACTTTCATTTCTCTAGGATAACCCACAAACAAGTGAATTCCTGTCCAACTTATCATTGTCTCTCTTCTGCATATGTGCTGTACTACCCGAATCCGAATATGCTTCGAAATAGGCTTACGCCTATTCAGCAATTCTATATGAGTAGAGAGTTCTGTCTTTGGAAGGTACTATATTCACTTCCGTTTCCAGAGTATATCCTTAAAATGATTTTGGTAATATTCTAAATAACTCATCAATCTACTTATTTCCATAAGAGTCCTATACCTTCCTTTATCTACACCATTCTGTTGGGGTGTACCAGGTGCAGTTAGTTGGGATTGAATCCCTACTTCTGATAAGTGACTCCTAAATTCTCCCAAGAGGTACTTGCCACTACGATCTTACCATAGTGACTTTTACTTTAACATTTCTCCGCATCAGCCTTGTACTTTTTGAACTAATCAAAGTACTTAGTCTTGCGGTACATTAAGTAAATTTATTTGTATCTTGAATAGTTGTCTATTAAATAGACGAAATATTCAATATTACCTCTTGTCTGGATAGTCATAGGATCACACAAATCAGAATAAACCAATTTCAACATATCTTTGACTCCATACCCTTTAGACTTAAAAGCTTCTTGGTTATTTTTTCCTTTCAAGTAAGACTCGCAGGTTGGAAAGATTTCCACTACTAATGAACCCAAAAGTTCATCAGCTACCAATGAATCCTACTCAAGTTAATATAACCTAGCCTTAGATGCTAAAGATATAATTGGTTCATTTCCGAAAGTTACTTTCTCTTAAAGTTAGAAGATGTGTTACTAATTTCCATTTGTTGCATCATGAGAGTTATTGGATTTATAAATTACCAACCAACGTACCAGAATAGATAACTTCCCTCTTTTTCTTAATAACAACTTTATTAAAAGAGACAGAATATCAAGTTCTTTGAATAGTTTAGAAACTGAAAACTAGTTCTTTCTAAACTTGGTGCGTAAAGATAATTACTCAAAAATCCATGTTTTATTCTTATCAAAAGATAAACATCTCCCACTGCAACAGCTACCATTTTTACAGTAGTGCCCATGTGGACGATGTTTTAATTTTCATTTAGTTGTCGGGTTTCCTGGAACCCTGCAATGAATTGTGGACATGATTAATGGCATCTGTATCTACACTCCAGGTTCTGGTAGATAACACCACTAAACATGTTTCAACTAATGAATTAAATACACCTATATTGTTCTTAATTCTAAGAAGACAGTCTACCTTAATGTCCAAGTCCTATTTCCAATCATTACAATTGGGACTACTAAGTCTTTTCTATAGTATGACTACTAGGGGATTGACAAACATTTTAAATCCTAAGAATCATAAAAATATTTGGTCAAGATCAACTCCTTAAAATCCCCATGAATTTTGTATACCACGATAGTGTGAACGTATACAAAATCGAAGAGGAGATTTTATTCATTAATTTTATTATCTCGTCAACTTTACTTTATGACGAATAAAATTTATAGTTGATCTGTCTTTGATCAAATATTTGGTCAAAACTTTTTGAATTTAAAATAACATTGATTCCTCAAACAATATTATTTAAATTCACCAACACCTCAAACACCGTGAATTTTGCATGCCACGATAGTGTGGACGTATATAAAATTAAACATTTGTAAGAGGAGGGGTTTACCCATTAATTAGCTTATCAATAAATCTTTATGACAAATAAAATTACCTCAAACACCGTGAATTTTGTATGCCACGATAGTGTGGACGTATACAAAATCAAACATTCGTAAGAGGGGTTTTTAATTTTATTATCTTGTCAACCTATTTATTTGACAAATTAATAGTTGGTTTTCTTCGGTCACACAAATAATAGCAGTGACTCCGATGGGGAGGATACTATTAGACGTGCCTAAGTGTATACCATTACTTGACACTAAGTCCATTAATAAGATTATGCCCCTTCCGATGGGGAAGATCACACGCTCTTAATTAACTTCCTATAGTCATCCAAAATGGAAGTTTAATCTAGTGATCTGCAAACAAGCTCATCCGATATGGAGGAAGGCACTCAGAGCCAACGCGCAAACTTGTTACATCACTTATAAACCAGTAATGGAGACCGTGGAATTTATTTAAAATAAATCCCTCTCCCACTTAGTTATTTAAAGTGAGGAATTTTGACTATGCTAGTCTACCTAACATGCATACTAACAAGCACACACAGAATAAAAAGCAATAAATAGAAAAACTAATTTTCAACTATTATGGCTTTTATCTATTGTTGTCCTCCGTGTGTCGCCAACCCTAGCTGCTGCCATCTTTGGCCACTGCCACCAGGTCTAGTTGTCGCATCCATCTTGCTCCTTGTTCCGCTGCGCCTCTGGTCCTCAAAAAGGTTCCACGCCTTGCAAGATTCGATCCGCGACATAAATAGAATTTTACATTTTTTGATCCTATATTCCTCGAAGGAATGTACATGTAAACTAGATCAAAAAATAAAATCCTAATAAAACTAAATACAGCTCCTGCTGTATTTTATAATACAATCATGCACACACAATAAATGCCCTTGACATGTCCAAGGGTCCAATCACACACATAATAACTATAAGCCATAATAGTTGGATCCTGCATCCACAAAGTTAGCACATCCTACTATTATCCTGCCTAAATTATGTATGACATGTGCATAATTAAACTAATACAAAATACACAGAGGCAAAACCCTAGCTCTGATACCAATTGTAGGATCGAAAAGAATTTAGATATCTCCACAATTGCATGATATTGTCCACTTTGGGCCTAAGCCCTCATGGTTTGCTCTTGGGCTCTCCTCAAAAGGCCTCATGCCAATGGAGATATCTTTTCTCTTATAAACCCATGATCTTTCCCATGTGTTTCCAATATGGGACTATGTTTGCAACCTTGCAACCCCAACAGACAGGACACATCTAATGCGTCATCTTGATGCTTCTTGTAAGCATCTTTGTCTGCTCGCGTGGCATTGACAGGAGGAGCCTCCGAAATGGGCTGCTCTAGAACGTACAGTTTACGTTTCTGGGTGAGAACTATTCTCAAGTTCCTGTACCAGTCCAGGAAATTTGCTCCGTTGAGTTTGTCCTTCTCAAGGACAGAACGCAGGGAGAAAGTGTTCGTATTCGACATCATGGTTATCTACAACAGAAAAATGCAGAAAATAAATATCATATTCTTTTAAATCATTTAATTAGGCCTTTAACTAAATGATGCTCCCATTGAATTCTATAATTCATGTGGGACAAGATCCACATCATACTATGCCTTGAGTTAGCTTTGGCCAAATTGCCCAAGACTTAGTATGATCGGTAGGTAACGATTTACCAATTACATCTCTATGCAACTCTTGTTTATAAGATCATTATCCGCAGTTATATTAAAACTTGAGTTAGCTTTGGCTAATACGCCCAAGAATTAATATAAATGTGATTTATGTTCTATCTTTCCAACCGTTGAAAGTATGCCTATAGTTGTACTTGATCCAACCGAGTTAACTAGGAATACTCAATCTAATTGAGTTTGTACTCGCCCATGCGTTGATAAGCGGGACCAAGATTGTCCCTCCGTACCCTACCAAGATAATATATGTTGCTCTGCTTTGTCAGATTCAATAACACATGTGATCGAGGTAGTGATAGGTATCACGACACAGTAGGCATTAGAGTTGACATGATTTAGATCTAATCTAATCGTCGATGTGTATCAAATACGCGATAGATCTAATCTAATCGAAAGGGTGCATCTTGTACACGATTTAGATCTAATCTAATCGTTAGACACTAATTAATTACTAATCATGCATCACATACACACAAGCAATTAATTAAATTAATTTGTGATTAGTCATGGCCCTACTACGATCTTCTCAAGCCAATGAGAAGATCGGATGGTCATCCTAGGGTCAACAACTTCTCAAGCTCCTCCCTTTGACCACCTTGTGTTGCTCGCGCCCTCCTTGTAACTCCGTCTCGAGTGGACCTTCCACGGCTCCAATTTTGTACATTACAATTTTGAAACTCGAGTTACATTCGAGTCTAAACTAATTTACAACAAGAATAAATGGAGAAAGGCACGACGCGCAGGTCGCGTATCAAATATACAGCACACACAACACAAATGACGACGCGCAGGCCGTAATATGAATTACAACACAAATCCAATCAGATTGGGTAGTTTTGGGCCATGACTATCACAAATTATACATAATTCTAAATTATGTAATTTTCATAATTTTCTGTAATTTTAATACTAATTTTTATAATTTTTACGAGTAAAATTTCCCAGCGGTCCCGTTTAGCGGTTTTCGGGCGCAATCGCGGAACGAATCCCCTTGCGGGGCCAGGGGCAGCGCCCCTACCCGCGATCTAACCATCGCGAGTGTTCCTAAGCGATCCTACAGCGCCTTAGTCCGCTGTCCCAAAAGGATTTGGGGCGAAACCTTGCCGTTTCAGAAAAATCTTCTCGGTAGTCGAAGCCTACAAGTGTATAAACACTTGTGCTTCGCTTCTACGAGAAAATTACTCATAAAAATCCATAAAAACTTAAATTTACAGAAAATCACAGAAGCTATATTTTTCATAAAAATCAAACTAAACTCGTACAAATCTCACTTGGTTACCAGGATTCATAAACTCTAATACTTAAGCCTGGAGGTTTAGAGTTCGAATCCTGGGGGAGGCAAAAATCCACTGGTCAGGGGTGGAAAGTCCTAGTGAGTAACGACACGACAAAGGGTCGTTGGTCGACGACATGAGAGGTCGCCAAACGGGCCGACGACATAAGGGCCGCTAGTTGGGCCGCCACAAGGACCGCCCAAGAGGGCAAAGGGCCGGGTCGTTACACAAAATATTAAAAGAAACAAAGCAAGAAGTACCCGCCTTTATTGCGAAGCTCGTGCCAAACCAACCCAATGTCAATGACCCATATCGAATCAAAATCCTACAAACACATGATGCATATTATCACTATGTCAAACATGAACCGGTTAACTAAACTCATCATGAATTAGGTGGCTAACCCATAACCGAATCTGATTAGGGAAAAACTCTAATTTACTAAAAAGAAACAGAATCACGTATCACCAAATTCCCCTATGCGGAACCATTACAACCTCGAAATCAATTTGTCAACATTTGAATCCGTTACTAGAAGCCCAGAACCATCATGAAAATAAAGCGACCATGGAGACAAATCCCTAATCCACTCAAATATGTTACCCCATCCTCCATTACAACAAGAAGAAACAAGTATCCGGTCACAATAAGGAACTCATTAACCCTCTAGAAAAATGCACGGTTTTTCCCAACTCTATTCCGAAACTTAAGGTCATCCGAGAGAATCATTCACCACAATACAATCCATTCAAACCAAACCCAATCTGTTTAAAATTTGGGAAACATCACAAGGTGCATAAATCTATCTCACAGGTTCATAATTATCATTAAAGGAAATCAAATTCACATGGAAACAACATCTAATTCAACCCACTCTATCCTAAATTCAATCACACAGCAGCTGCATATAAAACCACCAGAAAATCACGATATAGCTCTATCGAAATCCATGCTCAAAATCCCACAGATAACCGCAGAGACAAAACACTATCAAACAGTATCCACACAAACTCTATAATCAATCGACGAAGAAAACAAGGTACCTATGATCCAAAATTAAGACTCCAACAATCTGACCAAAACCTAAAGAGAAATATAGCAACCACCAGCCAACCGATCAAAACCTTCCCAGGAAAACAGGGGAGAGCAAAACATCTTCAAGATTATCCCCAAACTAAAATCTTACCTTCACTTGGTCTTTAGGTCCTGTACCTACGAGTATTCCAGTCCGCACCAAGATTTTGCCCAAAGCCCTATCTAGATCAGTGAAGAGGATTCTTTGGGAAGGCTCCGTCGTAGGCGACAACCTCATCGCCCAATACTAGGGCACGCCCAAAGGCAGAGGAGGGACGGCGAGGGTGGCTTCGACTTCCGGCGAGTGCTTGACATTCGCGATGAGAAGAGGTGGCGGCTCTGCGGCTGGCGTGAGGAGGTGAGGCCGGCAGCGTCCGGGGAAGCTCATCCACAGGAGAGATCATTGGCTGGTACCCGTGTGAGGGAAAGGAGAAGATCACCGGCTGGAGAGGGGCAGCGGTGGATCGACCGGAACCGAGAGAAGAAGGGGGGGGTCGGTTGTGTCGGGCTCGGGGAAGATGGAGTTCGACGCTGAGGGGGGGGGGGGGGGGGGGGGGGAGGTGTCGGGTAGGCTATTAGGGTTGGAGGGATTTTATAACAAATACTTAGGTTTAGTGCAATTAAACCCTAAGTTGATTCCTTAATCAACTCCTACTTTCGGGTATTCCTAACAGGCTTTTATCGACCCCATTAGTGCATCCTCTCTAAATACATCATACGAGCTCTAATTAAATCTCAAAAAATTTTCTAAAAATTCCATTAAGATTTTTCGTCCATTAAACCTTATTATTTAATTATATTTGTTGTCGTATTTTACATTCTCCCCTACTAATAAAAATTTGGTCCCCAAATTTACTTCTCAACTCAAGGATCCTTATATGAGAGTAACAATCAAACAACATTCTCCTATACTAGTCCATTATAGTGTCATGATCAAATCTTTAACCAAAAAGGATGCTTCTGTGGGTTATGGACTCATCTTGCTTCCACTGTGCCACTCTGATATTCGTCCTTCACTTGTTGACACACAGAGAATCAGACTTCAAAGTTCACAATATCATCCTCTGCATTTTCCCTTTTCCATAATTACTATATATACAGGGAGCCTTAGACCTATGAAAGAGTAAGTCGGTCTCCTACTGATTAGGCTAATAAGAGTAAATCAGTCCTCTACTAACCAAACCAATGCAAGTAAATCGATACTCTATACATCGGGTCCATAAAAATATCTAGGGCACTGTAAACCTAAATAGCAATATCAAGGACTCCTCATGTCCGTACAACAAACATAGCCAAACATAAGATCACTGGCACAAAGTCTGTAATCTAACCTTCAACTAAAATCACCAACTCCATAAATATCAAGGCATTATACTCTTTAAGTTACTATCAACATAAAAGAATAAATAATAGACCATCAAGTCTAATATCCACTAATAGATCATCAAAAGACAATTAATAGCTCATCAAAAGACAACATATCACCATATCTGATCTAACCAATGACTGATACCACAAATCATACATGGTATAAACACATGGTACAAACAACTAACCAAGTACTAATAAATATGTATGACAACAACTTACAAACATACCTCGTATAGCTTGGAGATATCCTGCTGCTGTCAGGTCCCACAACTCGAGAGTCACATCGAGGGATCAACTTACAAAGGGAAAATAAAACATTCGGAACACCGAAAATCATAAATCGAAATAAGATTAAAATTTCAAAGCACAGCATTTGACTCGAACCATGCTCTGATACCATAAAATTGTCACGCCCTAAAGGAGTCCTGGTCAGACAAAAATCCGACAGTATCTCCCCTGTACGGGTGATAATCTGAAGCATTTCTATATACAAAATATACATCAGCCACATACGGCTGGGATATATATACAACCACGCAGTTTATATCATCAGCCCACTCGACTGGAACAAAATAATCACAACCACGCAGTTTAATAAGTCTACACGGCTGAAAGTAAACACACAACAAAGTAAATGTAGTGGAAAACACCAAACCATATGAACATAAGACCAACAATGACACTAACAAAAATACCTGTAACCACCAGACTAAACTCAAAAAAAAAAAATCCACAATGACTTGTTCAAAAGTAAAATACGAAAAATTAACATGTCACCCAAACAATAACAAAATCCAAAAAGAAAACTATCCTCGAGTGTGACGTAGGACCCAAGACTGGCAGCCGACGTCTCTCCAAGCATCCATGAATCATCTACTGCTACCTGGCGAAAGAAAACCATTTTGCGAGGTAGTGAGTATAGGGACTCAGCGGGTAAGGAAAGATAGTGCATGAACAAATAAACCAATAGAGAATTCCAAAATGGAATACAGTCTCATAAGAGGAATAGCAGATACTAAAATAGAACCATAATAAATGCTCATACCTGAAACCATATCCTAGGCTAGGTATAGTAGATCAGGACTGGCACTAATCTGCTACAGTACTGCTCATAACTACAGAGGTAAAAAAAAGCAAGGTATATACAAATTTCCAATGACTAAACATCTACGATGAGAATATATCTCAACACAAGTAAGTATATCAGCATATGTGAACAACAGTAAGTAAGCAATAACAGCATATATAGACAGCAACAGCCAAAATAAATATAATAACAACAGCGTATGCACGGATGGTCACTCCCACCCACCTCTCTACACCATGACCCCTGTATGGTCGAGAGGCCGGGTCAGTGACAGACTGTACACCACTCCAGCTACCACTCTCACGAGTAGCCGAGGGGACAGTTGCATAATAGCTAACTAGCTACATATGTGACGGGGTCACCGCTGCTCGTAACTCCAGCTACCACTCTCCATAAGTGGCCGAGTGCGGCACGACAGGACAAGCAGCATCAATTCCAGCTACCACTCTCTCGAGTGGCTGAGGATGCGACCCTTTTTAACGACTCTCTCGACCGCATGGGAGAATTGGTCGTTGGCATGCATGCCGTGACATGATGCGCCAAATGCAACAATCATCATACAAATATAAGCAAAATTAGGTATGCTACATGAAGCCAACATGCCCATTATAGTACGTAATAAATAACAGTCAAAGCATACAACCATGATATCTAGTATCTGCTTCTAATCATGGACAACAACAAGAGACTGTATAGATATGGAAATGAATTTCTCAAAGGTCACGTGGAAGTATCAAGCGTGGGAAAATAAGAGTGGAGTCAAGATAAAACAGTTTCTTATCCAAAATAGTTCATGCACTAAGGTCAAAGTATTAAAAGAAACAAAGCAAGAAGTACCCGCCTTTATTGCGATGCTCGTGCCAAACCAACCCAATGTCAATCACCCGTATCGAATCAAAATCCTACAAACACATGATGCATATTATCGCTATGTCAAACATGAACCAGTTAACTAAACTCATCATGAATTAGGTGGCTAACCCATAACCGAATCTGATTAGGGAAAAACCCTAATTTACTAAAAAGAAACAGAATCGCGTATCACCAAATTCCCCTATGCGGAACCATTACAACCTCGAAATCAATTTGTCAACATTCGAATCTGTTACTAGAAGCCCAGAACCATCATGAAAATAAAGCGACCATGGAGACAAATCCCTAATCCACTCAAATATGTTACCCCATCCTCCATTACAGCAAGAAGAAACAAGTATCCAGTCACAATAAGGAACTCATTAACCCTCTAGAAAAATGCACGATTTTTCCCAACTCTATTTCGAAACTTAAGGTCATTCGAGAGAATCATTCACCACAATACAATCCATTCAAACCAAACCCAATCTGTTTAAAATTTGGAAAACATCACAAGGTGCATAAATCTATCTCACAGGTTCATAATTATCATTAAAGGAAATCAAATTCGCATGGAAACAACATCTAATTCCTTAATCAACTGCTACTTTCAGGTATTCCTAACAGGCTTTTATCGGCCCCATTAGTGCATCCTCTCTAAATACATCATACGAGCTCCAATTAAATCCCAGAAAATTTTTAAAATTTTCTAAAAATTCCATTAAGGTTTTTCATCCATTAAACCTTATTATTTAATTATATTTGTTGTCGTATTTTACATAGGCAATTTTTCTTGTGCTCATGTATTCCAACTATAGATGTCATTAGCCACTATAATTTACAGAACCTTGTTTACTGTACCAGTTCAGTAAGCATAAGTTTATGTGATGAATTTTATAACAATTTAGTTAGAGTAGATGATCTTACTTATACCACTAGGGTAGCTGGTACTGATATCACGCTATCCCTAACCATTATTCAGACCTTTTTAGAGCTACGACCATCTACGTGCACTTTTCAATACTACCCTCTTAGGGATCTACCATTTGGTGATCCTTACTCGCACATTACTCTAGATATGATTTACTCGTATTTTTTTTTGGGGAGAGTGAGTACCCACGGTGACTATGTTTAGGTCCGTATCCCTTCGAGTTCACGACTATGTACTCTATGGGGTTTTAGTCTTCTGCATCCTACCTTTGGGCACTCGCGACATAGCGATGATGCGTCCATTTCATTCTTTTCTCTTGTATGCCCTTAGCCATAGATTAGACATAGACATTAGTTTACATATCTTTCCGACTATCATCTACTCAGCTGGAGTCACTACCAGCGCTCGAGTTCATATGCCGTACTGTCACATTTTGCCGGCATATTTCGCCTCTCTACGTATTGACATCACCCGAGGTGATATCTGAGTCATGACTGAGATTGACGTCCTAGGATCTAGAAACTTCTCTCTAGGAGGTGTCCATATAGATAATGAGGGTATCCTATCTTGGCGGAGGGGGGCACAGCACCAGCCAGACCCAGATGGACAGGAGGAGGCAGATCAGGATGAGTTTATGGTCGCACTATTTGGTGACGATGCTCTGGCTCCAGGACCACCTCCACCTCTAGGCCCAACACCTCGCCCCGCTCCTCGCACACTAGGCGATCGAGTTGCCGAACTCGAGCAATCCATGATGAGTCTCCGTCAGGAGGTCTCCAATTTTCATCTAGGCATGCGACAGGAGGTCACCGACCTATGACAGAAAATGCGGCAGGAGGTCTCCGACTTGTGACGAGACGTGAGACAGGAGCTCTCCGACCTTCGACGTGATCTATCCAGCTCCCGAGAGGATGATCGGACCCGTCATATTGAGCTGATCGAGATGTTACGTTCCTTGGGGTCCGGACCATCCTCCTCCTCATCCCGATAGACTTGATCATCACTATGTATATTTTATCATGACCGTTGTATTTTGACCTAGACATTGACTTATGCTATTTTGATTTACTCTGACTTAGTTATATCTCGACTCTGACAATGATTTATCTTGATGTGTTTAATAGACTAGGATAGTTAAATTACAAAAACTATTTTCAAATAGTGCTTTCAAATTCTAGGATAAAATTTTTATTTTGTAAAAACTTCCAAATTTTAGAATTTCAAAAATAGTTTTAGCCTTAGACTAGATTAATTCCTTAGAAAGCATGTACCTATAGGAGTTGGAAAATACTATCTCTCGAAGGCATCTCAGAATAAAGTCCAGGTAATACTCTGATCCCCAAAGAGTGACTTCTGCATCTTCCACCAAGTAACAGCTTGATCTCGGAGGTGATATGCAGCTAGTTCGGCTTTTTCTTCCTCGGTACACGACAAATACTCGAACGTATCCTCCACATTTCCCAACCAGGAACGAGCAACATTGGGGTCGGGAAGTCCATAGAATAAGGTAAAACGATCCTTTACCGGTTGGGCCAGTAATGGAATCCGAGCTCTGTCCTTCGTCCAAGAAGTAGCAGCAGGAGTGGGGGCTACAGGTGGTAATGTAGGAGGGACCCACTGAGGCTGAAAACCCGGATCTCTCATAGAAACCTGAGTAGTCTGTCTACTACTATCAATCTCAACCTCTGTAGGATCCCTAACAGAATCCGCCTCGTGCTCCTCTGGCTCAACCGCTACTGACTCGATAGGCTGCTTCCGTGGTCGCCCCGGACCACGACGCGGGCGAGGGGTCGTATCTCCGCACTTCATTCCTGATATGAACAACAAGGTAAGATTACAACAATATAATACAACGGTAATTTAACTTACATCCTATAGCTTGGAGATATCCTGCCGCTGCCTGGTCCCAATATTCGAACAGTCACATCGGAAAAATACGAATCCCGAGTGTAAAACCACGTAAACTTCGTAGTCCTTCGTAAAACTCGTAAATCTCGTAATCCTCGGAAATCTAAGACCCGAGAAATAGACGTCATAACTTCAAAATCCAAAACATAAAATAACGTAAACCTCCAAAAATCCAAAACATGAAAAGAAATAGGCCTCGTAAACCTTGCTCTGATACCACTAAATTGTCATGCCTCGGGGAAGTCCCTCCTGAAAAATTTCCGCAGCACCTCCCCTATACCGGTGACAATCTAAACCTCACATACATGCAAAGTACGTCAACCACATGCGGCTGGGATATATATACATAAAAATAACCACAACCACGCAGTTGAATATGTAGCCCACATGGTTATATCAAAAGCACGGCGAAAAAATGAATAGGAAACCCACAAATGCAAAAGTCCACAAAACACACCACAGGTACAAGTCCACAATACACGTATCAAGACAAAATACGATCTATCATCACCAAATCCATGAAACATGAAATGCTAATAGTAAGAAACTAAAAACCAATAAGAATCCTCGGATGAAACGTGGGGAGTGGGACCGGCTGGCAGTACACTCCAAGCAACTCCATGTCATCTACTTACTACCTGAAAATATAGTAGAATAGATAGGGTGGTGAGTACAAGGAACTCAGCGGGTAAGAACAGAATAAAGCATGGTAGATACAACAACATAGGAACCAAGGAATACAGTCTCCATAATAAGAATAGAATCATGCTATCAAAATATAACACATCTAGCCACAAACTGATACAACAACTATACATAAACATACTTGATGCAATAGATGCACATGCTCGACTAAAATCAAGACCGTGATACCAAAGTCAGGAAACTCACTAAAATATCAACAGATCTACTCAAGACACCTGTGCAAATATAAATGCAACCGCATATACATGTAAAATAGATGACATGTATGCAGTATGACACCCAAATGCAACATACAAGGCGCAAACAAATGCAACAACACACAATCACATGCAACTAATATCTACTAGTCATGTACGCAAAAATATCTCCCCAGATGCATCGCGCATCATATGCAAAAGTGCATGCATGCTCCATGGTCACCCCCGCCACCTCTCTAGACACCACGACCCCTGTATGACCGAGAGGTTTGGGTCCGTGACAAACCGTACTAGACTCCAGTACATAGCGGATGGTCAGCTAAATAGTTATATAACTACATAGCTAAGGGTCCCTGACCACTCACAACTCAAGCCCTCTGACTACTGTACCCTCAAGACCCACTACTCTAGAGTGGTCGAGGCTGACAGAGTATAATCACTGAACGGCTGAGTAAGCGCGACAGGACTAGCTCCACTCCTAGCTACCACTCTCCAAAAATGGCCGAATGGGCAGCTATAAACAACTGACGACCCTCTCACCACAAGGGAGACATTAGTCGTCAGTATGCAATGAATGATGTGGATAGTCACAATATAAATACCATCATCCATCGTGTACCCCAACACCCCCAATAACCACCACAAATGTATATACATACTCCAACACACAACATAGTCAACCAACTATACAACCCCAATACCATATACCCGTCACGTGTACACTCAACATCAATATGCATGATAAACACGCTAATCGTACAAACCAGACAACTCTATGATATAAACTCTACATATGCACATACACAAAGTTTCGATATCAAGGGTGAGACTGTATCGAGGTAAACAAGATCATATCAAAGCTCAAATAGAAAGAGACAAACAGGAATAAAACAAATATATAGATTTAAGGTAATGCAACCTAAGCATTCGAATATAACCATGCTTTATAGTTCAAAGAACTAAATAGGAGATAAGGAAGAAATACCCGCCTCAAGATAACTCGTATCAACAGAACCACCCGCGTCACGTGGCACGTCGCCAATCAAGGTCATGTATCACGTATACAATTTAATGTAATTATATGTATACATACAAATAGGTGAATTACCTATAAACAAATAATCAACTTTAAAACCATAGTTAATTTGATTACTACTCTCTTTCATAAACCCCTAACAGGAAGAAAACCTAAACATCACTGAATCCATTTTAGATTAGGTTTATCTACATGTTCAACCTCTAATCCTCCAGCATAGCCAACCTCACATCACTGTTAACCAATCTTGTTCAACACAGTCTACAGAACTCCTAGCAGAAAACAACACACACATAACCTGTTGTCACCTAAACAGAATCACCTTTGTTAATTCTGTCATTGATCCGAATTCAAGCAATACACGGGACTCATTGGATAACAGCTACTACAGCTAATGATCGGCCAAAAGAAAAGAACCAGAACTACACAATGCATCAATTCCAACCGGATCAAAAAGGAAAATAGCAAGAACTGGAAGATCTGTTCATCACTGCAAACTAGTAAGAACAGTTGCTCTCGTTACCTTTTCCCCCTTCAATCACCAGAGATGATCACAGATCCGGTGGAGAAATCAACCCCATTAAGCTGTGCTGGCTGGAGTCACCACACCACCTCTGTTCTCAGAAAAATCCACCTGAATCAATACTAGAAGAAGAATCAGGAACCCGAATTCAAGACAGAATGTCACGCCCCTAAAGGAGTCTCTGCCAGACAAAAATCCGGCAGCATCTCCCCTGTACCGGTGACAATCTGAAGCATCAATACAAGCAAAATACATCAACCACATGTGGCTGGAATATTTAAATACACAACCACGCAGTTATAATAACAACCCACTTGGCTGGAATGAAACAATCACAACCACACAGTTATATATAAAACAACCCACACGGCTGTACTAAAACACAGCGGAAAAACGAAGGAAAGTCCACACAACACAAATAAATACAATGCATGTCGGCACGGCTTAAAGACAAATACAACACCAAAATCATAAGATAGCCACATGGCTATACACAAATACAATGCCAAAAATAAGAAAAGAATATACAAAAGAAAACAAGCACGATCTTCGGATGTGACATAGGACCCGGTAGCCAGATACTCCGAGCGACACCAACCATCTACAAGCTACCTGAAAACATAAATGTATACATGCAGTGGTGAGTATAGGTAACTCAGCGGGTAATAGACAAGATAGTGCATGGTCCATAAACAAACATGGAGATCACAAGTATACAGTCTCAGTAGGGAATAAAGAACATGATCATACTATCATAATAAATGCACCTAAACATATCTGACATAATAACCTGACATAAACTGTACAAACCACAACTAACATAATGACAGATACGTACCCAATCTGGAAATGACACATGGTACAATGATCAGTAAACTCACCGGATCTGCAATAGATATACCCGTGACACCTGTGCAATATAAGTACAACTGCATATACATGTAAAATAAATGACATGTATGCAGCATGGCAACCAAATGCAATAACCATATCTCAATCAAGTGCAACAACGACAATCACATGTAACTAGTATCTACTAGGCATGTATGCAAATGCATATCACCGCGCATCAAATGCAGGAATAATAATTGCGTATGCATGCTCCATGGTCACCCCCGCCACCTCTCCAGACACCACGACCCCTGTATGGCCGAGAGGCTTGGGTCCGTGACAAACCATACTAGCCTCACACACGTAACCGCTATAAAGCGACTGAGGCGTTCGGTACGCTAAGTAGTTATCTCACTACATAGCATCAGGGTCCCTGTCTACTCACATCACAAGCCCCCTAACTACTGAACCCTCCAGACCCCTAATAAGAGGGGTCGAGGTGGACAGAGTATGCACTGAGCAGCCTAGTGAGCAGAACAGCACTAGCTCCACTCCTAACTACCACTCTCCAATAGTAGTCGAATGGACAGCTAATATGTTTAATGACTAGCTCATACCTAAAGGAGCTGGTGGTCATCAAACAATCCACAAGTATGACTGACAACTAACTCATACCACAAGGGAGCAATGGTCGTCAGCATGCAATATATGATGACATGATGTGATAATCATAATATAACCATCCCCATCATCAATATAAACTCTCCATCATCATAAATATCTCCACAGCATGGGTATAACCATCATGATACCTCTACATATCACACCAGGCACATGTACACAACCCCACATGTATCCTCCAGTAAAAATAAACACACCAGACACGTGTATAAACCACAAACATATAATCCACACAACTCCTCCAAAAGTACATAACAAATACATATGATGTAAATGTACGGTCAACATGATGACTCCTATAACACATACCACCCTACGTACAATCCACGTTATATGCAAAATCAGCATGGTAAATCTCGACAATCCCTACAATACATACTCTACACGCGTAATCACAACAGAGAAGAAATCAAGAGTAGAGACTGTATATGATATAACTAGGACATCTCAAAGATCAAGCATAAGTATCAAGCAGGAAGGCAACCAACAAATACGATATAAGGAAAAGCAGCCTAATCCATCACATAAAACCATGCACTAAGCTCAATAAAAATCTACATAGAGCCAAGGAAGAAATACCTGCCTTTATCTGTCGATCGCGTCAGATAGACCAATCCCACATCGAGACACTCACCTCGAATCAAAATCCTGTGATCACATAATATCTTTAGCTAATTACATAGATAGCAAATAGCTAAATAAAATTCCCCAATCTAGTTAGGGAAAACTCTAATCGAAATAATTAACCCAATACAAACTCTAATCAATCCAACTCATACCAATAACGATTATGTATCCATTTACATAAATCATTCACCACTTAACCATTACAAATCAACTCCAAAACTTGCCCAATTTTGGATGCACCGTGGTTGATCCAAAGCCGAAAATATTGGCTGTTGGAAATTGGTAATTAGGGCAAGGTGAGACTGCTGAACTCCCAAACAATATCCTAATACACAATCAACATCAAGCATTAGATTTAAACCTCAATCCATCAACTGAAACCAACCAACTTACCCTCTGTTGAATCCTGATTTCTAGCCAAATCGATGATGTTTGGAAGATGCCCAGCAACTTCATATTAGAACCAGAGAATGATGTCCAGCACTGGATCTTGGGCAAGACAATGGTCAAAGTAGAGGTCCAGTGATTGCAACAAGCCATAAGTAGCCAAAATCCATCTGTAGACAACTTCTTGGCAAGGGAAGGACAACCGTAGTGAAGCCACAATCACCGGCACCAGTTGGCCAGAGTGGAGGGGTTCGATCTAGGGCACAGGTGCGTAAGGAAGAGGGCGACGGCTGGCCACGGCGATCAAAGCTAGCAACCTCGTCTCCGGTTCGTGCACACAGCTTCCAGTGAGCACCAGATGTCCGCGACTAGGGTTGGTGTCGATCCACGCGTTGGTTGGTGGCGCACAAAAGGGAATAGGCCTCTCTCGCTGGAGGTCGAAGAAGAACCATTAGCGACCGGATCTGCGCCAACGGATGCTCCCCTGATTGGCGATGAAGGTGTGATGGAGGCATCTCGGCGAGCAAGACTCGGCGTCGGTAATCTAGGGTATGACGACAAGAGAGAAGGGATAGGGCGACGACTGAACCAGAGCTAGGGTTGTCGGCTCCGGTGATCGTCCGAGAGAGAAATCGCAAGAGGTCTCGAGAAGAAGATTGTCACCGGTACAGGGGAGATGCTGTCGGATTTTTGTCTGGCAGAGACTCCTTTGGGGGCATGACAAATTATTGGTATCAGAGCAGGTATACGATACTTGCTATATGTTCTGAATTTTCGAGATTTATCTGATACCAATTTAGTGGTATTAGAGCAGGTTTTCGATGCCTGTTATTCGTGTTTTGGATTTCGTGATTCGATTTTCTTGATGTGACTTTTCGGATTTTGGGACCAGGCAGCAGCAGGACATCTCCAAGCTTTAGGAGGTATGCTTGCATATTATTATCTTACCTTTCTGTTAGTACATGCATGGTTATCCATGATAGTTATGACATGTGTTAGTACTCTTGTTAGTACCTGCCTATTTGTTTGTAGCAAGTATTGCATGTGTTGGGTCAATCACTGATCATGGTTGACCTACTGGAGATCAAGGATTACAGTCTCAAAGGATTTCCTCATATAGTACTACCAGTAGTTTTAGTTTCTGTTACTACTAGTTGGTTGAGAGTTAGAGTCACATAATAGTCTTGGTTACTATTAGCTGGGTAGTGGATGTTATGTGTATACTCATGTTGACTCAGTTAGTAGAGTACCAGTTTACCCCTGTCAGTTCAGTCAGTTTAGGATTGATTTACCTGGTTGACTGGTGTAGTTGTGGTTTGACTGATTTTAGTTGGTTTTGTGCTCTTGTTAGTTTAGTTAGTAGAGGATTGATCTACACCTGTTAGTTCGGTTAGTAGAGGACCGTTTTACCCTGGTTGACTTGGGTAGTTAGGTATCGATTTACCTTAGTTTCATTAGTGGATGATTGATTTACTCTTGTTGGATCATATAGTAGTTGACCGATTTATTTTATTGGTCCGACTAGTAGGGGATTGACTTACTCTATTTTAGAGATTCCTATCTTTGGGATGTTTCATACTTGGTTAGATATTTTGACTTGTACCGGTGTAGAAAGGACTGAATTAGTCATATGCTATTGTCGGCTTGGTCAGCCTGTAGAGGATTATCGTATCCTATTCCATGGGGACTATGACCATGGATTGTCTGTACCTGGTAGAATGACTTAGAAGGTACATTTAGATAGAATACCGCACGGTGTGGAAAAGTGTAAAGCTGTCTGCTTAACACTAATGAGATACAGTCGTTACTAGGGATATAACTTGAAGAGTACATTTGGATATATGATTTGTACTAACGTAGGAGAGTTGAAGTTAGCTGCTTAACCTTTACGTGACCCGGTACCACGTGAAGGAAGAAGCAGAGAATGTTTTTGGAGATCAGGTCATCACTTAGTGTTTTCTTTGAGATGTTTTGGAGAGAGAGTAGTTCTTTATCTCTTTCGGTAGCATGGTGGTTTATAAGGCGATGAGACTCGCCTACCGTTGCTCCATGGGAGATCCTGACTCATAGACTTATCGGATATAGTTAGATATCCGTGATGTACCTAGTGATCTACGACCTGTAATGATACAGAGTAGTGGTATTAGTTGAGTAATACCTAGGAGTTCTGATCATAATTAGGTATGATTTCAGATGATGATCTTTGAGGGGTAGAGCATCAATTGATAGATATTTTGACCAGCGATTTAGGATAGAGGATTCGATCTTTTATCGACATTTGTCGAGGGGCATATATGGGATGATTAGGAGAGTTATGGAGATATCTTCTTGATGGGTAAACTCTTAGTCAGAAGGCTATGTCATCTTTTGACTTTGGATTGTCATTCTTTTACTGTAGATATTTAATTATCAGAAAGGATGAGATGATAAGATTTGGCAGACCTTTTGGATACGTTTAGTTGGTTGGTAGTGGATATTGAAGGTTGGATGCTTTCTTTTGACTCTATCTTTGTTTATGAGTCCTTGGTGTTATCATTTAGGCATATCGTGCCCTAGATGTTTCATTGACGATGTTGTGATATATTCCTGATCCGAGGAGGATTACGTACACTATCTTCGCATAGTTCTAGAGATGTTTCGACGGGAATATCTATATGTGAAGTTTAGTAGTGTGTATTGTGATTGTTTTCTGCGAGATTTCTAAGACACATTGTCTTTAGTAGAGGGATGTTAGTGGATCCGCAGGAGTTGGAGGTTATTACCAGTTCAGAGTAGTCGTAGTCTATACCGGAGACTCGTTGTTCCTTTGGTCTGTCGGGATATTACGGGAGATTGGTTGAGGGTTTATTCAGCATTATGCCGTTGACTGGACTGTCTAGGAAGGGAATAGAACTTTCCGGGACGGATACTTAAGAGATCAGTTTTGGGAGTTGGACGAAAAGCTGTTAACTGCACTATCTTAGTTGTACTTTCTAGTGTAGACGGATTTGTACTCTACACAGATGTATCGTATCTGGGAGTCGGTGCAGTTTCGATATAGCATGAGCGGAGTAGTCTCGTTCTAGTAGTGAGAATTCTCGTGTAATAAGAATGAGATTCTTTATTTTCGTGGGAGATCATGTGTGTTCCTGAGTCGCTTCTTATCCGGGAGGAGTTACTGTAGGAAACACATTGATCTGGATTTGTAATACATTCGGGTGACACCCGATGTATAGAGATTTGGAGTATTCTTATTGGTGGAAAGATATGAAGAAAGACATCGCGGATTTTGTAGCTTGAGGTCTAGCATGTCAGCAAGAGAAGGCTGAAGGTTAGTAGGATGATCTCCTTTGATTTAGATATTAGGGTGTATTTGGGAGCATGTTATGATGGATTTTGTTGTGGGATTACCCAGGACACGGAGAGGATATGATACTTTGGGTAATCATTGTTGGGTGACGACTTTGCTCCCTAACTATAGATGTGTAATACGGATTCTTTTGGATTGAGTAGCAGGATTATATTCTAAAGAGATTACCAGACCTCATGGTATATCTCTGAGTGTTATATTGGATGGAGATCAGTGATTTCACATCATGGTTTTGATTGTGGTTACAGCAGAATTTGGGTTAGGAGCTTTACTTTAGTATAGATTTTCACCCTCAGACTGATGGATAGTTTGAGCGCCTTATACAGATGTTGGAGGATCTGATGATAGTGGATTTTGGATTTCAGAGGTAGTTGATTTATCCACAGTTGGTTAAATAATAGTATGGGAATAGCAGAAGTATGGTGAGCTCATAACCCATAGAGAAATCCTTTAGGGTTGGAGATTTGTTCTTGATACTTGGATGGAGTGGTATATGTGTTTGTTGCTTGGATGTTACCTTGGGATGAGGATCCCTGAGTTGACCAGTAAATTTGAGGACCAAATTTTTATTAGTGGAGGAGAATGTAAGATACCGTAAAAGTAAATAATAAATGTTATTGGACGAAAAATCTTATTAGATTTTTAGAAATTTTTCGGGATTTAAACGGAGTCTGTATGGCCCGTTTTGAGGGGATAGATTCGGGGTACAGAAGAAGCCTGTTTTGGAATACCCATTTAAGTGGGAGTTGATTTGAGGGTTGACTTAGATTTTAATTAATCTATCCTAGGTTTAAATCCTAATTTCCCTAAATTTTCCCCTATTCCTATTCTTTCTCCCCGATTCATTCTTCCCGAAACCCCCCTTCTCCGGCGATTTTCCGCCTCACCGATGCTGAGCTCGCGATCCCCGGCTACTGGTCGACGCCGCCGGCTGAGTCTCTCTTCTCCTTGTCTGCTCGTGCGTCTCTCCCTCCTTCCCTCACGTCTCTGCTCGATGTCGCCGACGCTACCCTATGCCGTGCTGCCAGCGGACGCCGCCCGACACTATGATGCTTGACGGACACTGAGCCACAGCGTCATTGATCTTCGATCGCCTCACTGTTGCCGGGATGGGGGGAGCTATCACCTTCTCTGGCATTCCTTGTGCGCGATCGTCGACGATTCGGTATCTAGGGCACTGCGGCGATTGTTTAGATACATTTTGTTTGGAAATCTTGTAGATTCAAGGATTGTAGTTTACAGGTTTCCAATTGCGTTGTTTCTCCTGTTTTGGACTAGGGGAAGGCATCGGAACATATCCTAGATGGAATTCATCCGGGCAGATCACTGTCCTCTGCATTCTTGCGGCCAAGTAAGGTTTCGGTTGACGATTTAGGGGCTATTTAAGGTGAGTAGAGCTCTGTTGGTTAAGGATTTCAGTAAACTAATTCCTCTATAGCTAGGTTCTGGATTTATTTTGTTGAAGAAGTGGTGTAGGGATCTTGGTAGTATTCAGCAGGGGTTCTTGTGAGGTTGCGAGTATTGATATGCTGCTACCTCTTAAGGTAAGTGATGTAGATGTATTGGTATGTATTGTTATATTTTCTGTTGACATTAAGTTAGGAATTTTAGATTGGAAACTATGGATAGTTGGGAGTTTTAAGAGTGTAAACCTAATCTGAAATTTATTCGGAATGTTTAGGTTTGCTTCGTTTTGGGTGATCATGGAAGGTTGAAAGAAGGATTAAGGTTTTACTTCTAGTTGTAAGTTGTTGCGTTTTGGTTAATTAGTTGTTGATGATGATTAGTTGATATAGTTGGTTATGTGATTATTCTTAGGATCATTGGATTGATTGTGATTGGATTATCAGATGTGGGGGTTAGGGATTGATTATGTGGAAGAATTATGCATGTTGGATTCATGATGTTTAGTGGTTGATTTAATCGATTAAATGATTGAATGATTATCGTATTTGGAAGTATTGTGATATGTTGATTTGGGTGACTTTTTGGAGATGAATCGTGTATAAACCCATGCTAATAAGGTTGTATGATTGAGGATTAATTGGAGGATTTATCAGAGATTAGATTTGAGTGGAGTTATCCTAATTGGGTAGAGATTTTATTTAGCTAATTTACTTCTTATGAATTTAGCTAAATAAAATATATATATTGCTTTATGCAGGACCCTGGTGTGGGACGATCATCATGAGGTGGGGTTTGTTTTATCACGATCGGCAGATTTAAGGCGGGTATTTCTTCCTTAGCCTCCATGTAGATTTTCTTGTACTTAGTGCATGGTTATTATTGGATGAATTATGTTGCTTTATCTTATATCATGATCGGTTGTTGTTTTTCCTGCATGATACTTATGCTTGACCCTTGTGATGATCTATTTAATTTATATACAGTCTCCACTCTTGATATCTACTCTGTTGTGATTACACGTGTAGAGTATGTCTTGTAGGGATTGTCAGGTTGTTGGTATTCCTATATTGATTGAGTATATGATGTGGACTGTACATAGGTGGGTATGTGTTATAGGAGTTATCTTGTTGACCGTGCATTTACATGTGGTGTGTACATACGTATTTATCATGTACTTTTGGAGGAGTTGTGTTGATTGTATGTTTGGGGTATGCACACGTGTCTGATGTGTTTATTATTGGAGGATACATGTTGATTGTATTTATGTACATGTGTCTTGTGGGATTATTGGAGATTTTTAGTTGATTATACATGTGTAATTGTGTACATATGTTTGGGGGGATACGTGGAGGTATCATGACGATTATACTCATGTTGGAGGTATTTATGAGGTTTGGTGTTGTTGCATGGATGATGATTATATATATATATATCATGTTCATCATTCACTGCATCTGATGACCATTGTCTCCCTTGTGGTTGAGAGAGTCATCAGTTTGGTTTAGCGCCGCACACTCGGCCACTCATGGGTAGTGGTAGCTGGAGCAGTTGTCGCTCGTCCTGTCGTGCCACCCGGTCACGAGGTTTAGTGAGATCCGGCGTTGTGAGCAGTCAGGGACCCTGATGCTATGTAGCTAGATAGCTACTAGTGGAATGTCCGCCTCGACCACTATATAGTGGGCTGGAGGATAGTACAGTTGTCACGGACGTAAGCCTCTCGGCCATACTGGGGTCGTGGTGTCTGGAGAGGTGTCGGGGGTGACCATGGATCATGCATACACAGTTATTATTCCTACATTTGATGCGCGGTGCATCTACATTTGCATACATGCCTAGTAGATACTAGTTGCATGTGATTGTTGTTGTTGCACTTGATTGAGATATGATTGTTGCATTTGGTTGTCATGCTGCATACATGTCATTTATTTTACATGTATATGCAGTCGTATTTATATTGCACAGGTGTCACGGGTATATCTGTTGCAGATCCGGTGAGTTTACTGATCATTGTACAATGTGTTGATTCCAGATTGGGTATGTATCTGTCATTATGTTAGTTGTGGTTTGTACAGTTTATATGTCAGGTTATTATGTCAGATATATTTAGGTGCATTGATTATGATAGTATGATCATGTTCTTTATTCCCTACTGAGACTGTATACTTTTGATCTCCATATTTATATATAGTCCATGCACTATCTTTTCTATTACCCGCTGAGTTACCTATACTCACCACCGCATGTATATCTTTATGTTTTCAGGTAGATTGTTAGAGTGTCGTTCGGAGTATCCTGTCTGTCGGGTCCTACGTCACATCCGAAGATCGTACTTATTTTCTTTTGCATATCTTTTTATTATTTTTAGCATTGTATTTATGTGTAGCCATGTGGCTATCTTATGGTTTTGGTGTTGTATTGTGTTTAAGCCGTGCCGGCATGCATTGTATTTATTTGGTTTGTGTGGGCTTTCCTTCGTTTTTCCACTGTGTTTTAGTACAATCGTGTGGGTTGTTTTATATATAACTGCGTGGTTGTGATTGTTTCATTCTAGCCGAGTGGGCTGTTATTATAACTGCGTGGTTGTGTATATAAATATTCCAGGCACATGTGACTGATGTATTTTTCTTGTATTGATGCTTCAGATTGTCACCGGTACAAGGGAGATGCTGTCGGATTTTTGTCTAGCAGAGACTCCTTTGGGGGCGTGACACCCCGGGTGAGTCTCTACCGAAAAATTTCGGCAGCATCTCCCTTGTACCGGTGACAATCTGAACTTTACATACATGCAAAATACATCAGCCACATGCGGCTGGAATATATGTGCACAAAAGAAACACAACCACGCAGTTAATATTCACAGCCTACCCGGCTGGATAAAAGAAATGAAAACAATCATGCAACTAATATGTAGCCCACACGGCTTTAACAAAAACACAACGGAAAGTCGAAGAGGAAACCACAAATACAAAAGTCCACAAAAACACATCACAGATACGAAGTCTGTAGTACAAGTATCAAAACATAATCAGTACTCAAAATACAACGAATACGAAATGTGGATAAGGAGAAACAAAACCAAAACTCATCCCTCGGATATGACACGGGAAATGGGACCGGCTGGCAATATGCTCCAAGCATCTCCATATCATCTATCTACTGCCTGAAAATCAAAATGGTATAGACGGGGTGGTGAGTACAGGTAACTCAGCGGGTAATGGACAGAATAAAGCATGGTTTGCATAATAAATAGGAATCAAGAATATAGTCTCCTAAGTAAAGAATAGAATCATGCTGTCAAAAGTATAGTACATCTAACTATATCTAATACAACAATGGTATATGAATGAACCTGACATAATAAATGCACATAACATAAATGTACATACCCGAAAAGAATCAATACCATGATACCATGGTCTGTAACTCACCGAGTCAACAACATACTCCTGACACCTGTGCAATACATATATGACTGCAAATATATGTAAAGTAAATGACATGTATGCGGCATTGCATCCATATGCAGCATACATACCTCAAACAAATGCAACAATACACAATCACATGCGACTAATATCTAGTAAGCATGTATGCAAAAATATCCCCACAGATGCACCGTGCATCATATGCAAAAAGTGCATGCATGCTCCATGGTCAGCCCCGCCACCTCTCTAGACACCACGACCCCTGTATGGCCGAGAGGCTTGGGTCTGTGATGACTGTACTATCCTCCAGCCCACAATAAAGTGGTCGAGGCGGACAATCCGCTAGTAGCTACCTAGCTACATAGCATCAAGGTCCCTGACTGCTCACAATGCCGGATCTCACAAAAACCTAGTGACCGGGTGGCACGATAGGACGAGCGGCAACTGCTCCAGCTACCACTACCCATGAGTGGCCGAGTGTGCAGCGCTAAACCAAACCAACTGATGACTCTCTCAATCACAAGGGAGACAATGGTCATCAGATGCAGTGAATGATGAACATGATATATATATATATATAATCATCATCCACGCAACAACACAAACCTGCTAAACACCCCCAATAACCACGACATACGTAACTACACATACTACTATGCAAATGGAATGTTAATCATGTAAAACTCATAACGCATACCAATCACAACCTAGACAGGTATAGACCAAAAATATCCAATACAGTCATCCCTACAACACTCTACATGTGTATATACAATAGAGTTCCAGATAACAAGGATAGAGACTGTAACGAATCGAACTTGATCATATCAAGGATCAAGCAAAAGAGACAAGCAGGAAAACAACAAATAATCAGATTTAAGGAATGCAACCTGTCACGCCCCAGAGGAGTCCCTGTCCGAAGAAATTTCGGCAGCATCTCCCCTGTACGGCGGACAATCTGAAACTCTTTACATATCCACATACCTTAGCCACATGCGGCTGGAATAATAGCAGAAATAAAATACAATCACAGACATTCCACGCAGTTTATATAACAAGTAAATAGAACAATAATACTCTGACTCGAAATCAACCCTACTCAACTACACTCGTAAAGCTCAAATCCGATTTTTACTACTCCACTACACTCATAAAACACAAATCCAACAAACTCACCTCTTCTGCCGTCCAGGCAGGCATGTAGTAAAACATATCGAATAAAAATCCATCAACAAGGACAATCCACACAATATCCAGGTATCAAACAAAACCAAGTGTAAACATGGTCAAATAAGAAGCAAAACAAAACCAAAAGATCCATAAGTCTTTGGGGTCTTCAGGGGACCAGCAACTAGAACTCTCTCCTGACAGCATCATCCTGAAATATAACAACAATGGAGGCGGGGTGAGTCCAACACTCAGCAGGTATAATTGATATGCAAAGTAAGGAAATAACACCTAGCACTAATCATGCGCACAGTCTCCTGATAAAATAAAGGTAATGCAAACCGAAGTAAACAGGAGAGAAACTGTACTAACCAGGACCTGGTATAAGGACAAACAGTCCAAGTGGCATAGAAATCCTATATGCATGTCAAACATAGGTATCCAAACAATATACAGCATATAAATGTAGCAAACACAAACACAAGCAGTAAATGCATCATGCATAGGATGCCAATGTCATGGTCACCCCTGACGCCAGTCAGCCAACTCACAACAAAAGTGGGACCAAGTGGGTAGGGCTGTGACAACCGTGCACTCCGCATCACTACTCCTGATGAGTGACCGAGAGAACGGGATGCTGTCGGAGTACACACATACTCCTACCCCAAATCATAAATGGGGGAGCGCAATGCTCTCATCTCCCGGTACACTATGACGGGGAGGGATCTCTAACGTACTACACGTTGCGTCACACTACCCCTGAGAGGACCAACGGAGCACCGGAAGAGCAAACTGATGTGCTACCACGCTGTATCACGCTACCCATAAGGGTCACAACGGAGCACCGAACAGTAATGAAAACTGGCAATGTGCTCAACAATAATGGAGCAATCTATCACACAGCATGCAATCATGCGGATGGTGCATGTCACTAAGCATAGTAATATACTAAACTAATCTATGGACATATAATGATGTGCACCATAGTAAACAAATCATATCAAAGTACACTGATCAAATAAGGTATCAAACCTAGGTCCTGAACATGGTGAAACATGGTTATATCACTACCCCTACTAGCATGTGTAATCAGGTACATAACAACACGAAATGCAAAACAAACAATCATCAAGCAGGTAACAGGTAATCGGGTAGTGATTAACCGAAACAAATGAGGAACATAATTAATGTAACTTGTTAATTTCATTACTATGCATATCAAAGCCAATAAGTCAAAAGTACCCGCCTCCAAAAGAAAGGTCCAATCAGGTAATCGAGATACTCGTCTCGTATCAATGTCCTGTAATAAATCGTACAATTTAGCTAAGTTTAATTATAACTCAAATAGTTAAACCAAAACTATTTTCCTCCAAAAACCCTAATTAAATAGTTAATCACAATTAACTATCCCTAATCCAAAGCTTAGGGTTTCATTCCTAACAAAACATATCAGAAGAAACACACTTACCCTAATGTGCGAACAACAATCAGATGCCTATCTCTCAACCAAACATTGTTCTGTTGAAATCAACCCTAGCAAAGATTCAATTTCTTCCAAGAATCAATCTAATATAGCAACAGAACAAATCCTCTATTGTTTAAGTACTAAACAGACCTGACCTTAATCTGATCCAACATTACTTGGTGAAGAGATCCAAATGTGATTGCAAGGAGGAAAGAACCCTCCACTTCAGAACTGACGAGGAGAGTATCATCGATGGTTATCCTCTTCTCCAAACTTGAAGGGCAATGGATCTCAGGCTAACAGCTCGGCCGCGCAAGGGGTACAAAACCAAGCTATCTTTCAGTCGTAGTCGGCCTTCCACACTATTGGTCTCGGCCAAGACCAATCACCTCACTAGATCGGATTAGGGCACAGATAGCAATTGTCGGTGGTTAATTGAAGAGACATAGGGCACAGATAGAGGTTATCGAAGCTAGGGCTCGGGCGTGTGGCTGGTATCGCTGGCGGCCTGGCTTCGGGCGGCGGCTCAAAATGGTAGTAGCGTCGGCGGCTGTGAACCCAACACCAGGGCACACGGCTGGAGGCTAGGCTCGGGGTGGCCGGCGCTAGGCCTCGGCCGTCGGCTGTGGCGGCGCTGTCACTCGGCGGAAACGGCAGAGCAATATAGCTAGGGCAGAGGAGGAGAAGGGTTCGGCTCGGGAAGGTAGAAGAAAAAGAAGAGTAGCGGCTCGGGAAGGAAATGGATGGGAAGAGGAAGTGGCTGAGGGGTTTAAGGCTTCTGCGAGGAAGAAACCGCCGGGCCGGCGGTTAGGGCACGCCGGCAGCTCGGGTGCGCGAGGGAAGGAACAGCGGGGCTCGGCATGGGTTCGGCGTCGAGGGAAAACCGGAGAAAAAGAAAAGAAATAAAGGAAAGAAGAAAAGACTTTTCCTCATTAAAATGGGGTAGCCTAAACAGGCTTCTCCGGACCCCGTTTTTATTCCCGTTAACTCGTCCGTACGAGCTCCGAAAAATTTCTAAAAATTTCAGAAAATTTCCTCAATAATCGCCTATTTTCCGGTATTTTACATTCTCCCCCACTAATAAAAGTTTGGTCCCCAAATTTCGTTTTCTACCATCAGCAAGTACTAACAACAGATATAGAGTATAAATGCTGAACGATAAATAAATCACATACCTCAAGTGGAAAGATGGGGATATCGAGCTTGGATAGTATCCTCGAGCTCCCAAGTAGCCTCCTCATCCGAATGATGCTGCCATCCGACTTTAACCAGCCGGATAGTCTTGTTCCGCAACTAATGCTCTTTCCGATCCAGAATTCATACCGGAACCTCCTCGTAGGTCACATCAGGCTGTACGAGAACTGAGATATATGTCAGCACATGTGTTGGGTAAGATACGTATCTCCTCAGCATAGATACGTGGGATAAGTCGTGAACTCCTGCCAGGGACAGCGATAGTGCCAGTCGATAAGCTACCGCTCCAATCCTCTCCAAGATCTGGAAAGATCCAATGTATCGCGGAGCTAACTTATCTCTGAAGTCAAATCTCTTCACCCCTTTCGTGGGTGAAACCCGCAGAAATACATGATCGCCTGCAGAGAACTCTAAGAGTCTCCAACTCTGGTCTGCATAACTCTTCTGGCGATCCTACGCCTCTGACATCCTCCGTCTGATAATACGGACCAACTCTGCCTCATGTTGAACTCTATGAGGTCCCAACAACTGGGCCTCCCCAACCTCATCCCAGAGGGTGGGTGTTCGACAAGGCCTACCATACAACGTTTCAAACGGTGGCATCTGGATTGCCGAATACAAACCGCTGTTGTAGGCGAACTCTACCAAGGACAAGTGGTCCTCCAAACTGCCCTAAAAATCCAATACACATGTCCTCAGCAAGTCCTCTAGAGTCTGAATGGTCTGCTCTGACTGTCCATCTGTCTGCGGATGAAAAGCTGGAGCTGAGTGCTCAAGGCCTACTGTAGACTCTGCCAGAATCGAGACGTGAACCGAGGGTCTCTATCCGAAATAATACTCAATGGGCCACCACGCTTCCTCTGCGCAACTCTGATGATTTCTCGGCAATACTGCTCTGCCAATCGATCCAGGAAACAAATCTTCCGGATCATTAAGAGATACACGGATTTGGTTAATCGATCAACGATTATCCAAATCGCGTCATGGCCTCGTCATGTCCTAGGCAAATCCACTTTAAAGTCCATGGTAATGGGTTCTCATTTCCACTCAGGATTAGGAATCCGCTGAAGTAATCCTGCAGGTCTCTGGTGCTCAGCCTTCACCTGCTGACAAACAAAACATCTAGCTACGAAATCCGTGATGTCTTTCTTCATGTCGTTCCACCAATAGGAACGCCTTAAGTCTCGATATATACGGGTCCCGTCTAGATGGATCGCAAATCGAGAGCGGTGTGCCTCCTGAAGTAGCTCCTGTAAGACCGGATGAGACTGAGGTACGCACAATCTGCCTCGGAAGTGTATAACACCCTCCTCATCTCGTGTGAACTCGGTCTGCTGCCCGGAAGCTATCTGGCTGCAAATAAACTGCAAATATTGATCAGCAGCCTAGGGATCTCGGATCCTCGTCCTGATCGACAACTGAGCAACCATGGTAACCAGAGTACCCTGCTCTGTCTGTCCTTACCCCTCAAGGCCCAAATCGGAGAAACCTTAAATCAAGTTTGTGACCACAACTCGATGGCAAGCTAAAGTTCCTCCGGACTTTCTGCTAAGCACATCAGCAACCACATTAGCTCTCCCCGGGTGATAGCTAATGATACAATCATAATCCTTCAAGAACTCTATCCATCTCCTCTGTCAGAGATTAAGCTCCTTCTAAGTAAACAGATATTTGAGACTCTTATGGTCAGTGAGAATCTCAAATGTAACGCCATATAAAAAATGTCGCCAAATCTTCATGGCAAAAATAATGGCGACTTGCTCCAGATCATGTACAGGGTAGTTCTTCTCATGATCCTTCAACCGACGAGAAGCATAGGAGACTACCATATCGTGCTGCATCAGAACAGCGCTCAAACCCTGAATAGATGCGTCGGTGTAGAGGACATATTTGTCCTCTCAAGAAGATAAAACCAAAATCGAAGCCGACACTAATCTCCGCTTCAGCTCCTAGAAGCTGGTCTTGTCATCCTCAGTCCAAGTGAACTTCACGCCTTTCATGGTCAAGTGTGTAAGTAGCATAGCAATCCGTGAGAAACCCTCAACGTATCTCCGAAAATATCGAGCCAAATAAAGGAAGTTGCAAGCCTCTTCTATAGACTTCGTCTACTCCCCACGGTAACAATCTCGATCTCCTGTGGAACCACGGTATACTTCTACTAGTGACCGTGTGTCTCAAACATCTCACAGAAGACAACCAAAATACGCACTACTGATCTTCGCATATAGATGTTCCCATCGAAACAATCTCTAGAACTATGCAAAGATGATGTGCGTGACTCACCGTGGATCCGAAATAAATCACAACATCGTCAACAAAGACAATGGAAACTGATCCAAACATCCTGGGAATACCAAAATCATCCAGTCTCTGAAAACATCTAAGGATTCCTAAACCCAAATGGTAAAATCATGACCCATAATGTCCGTATCACAGACATTTCTAACCATAAGATCCCTGACAATTAGTTTGAAATATAATCACCAACAATACAAATCACCAAAGAATATATCCACCAGTGTGAGAGCAACGCTCCATCACAAGAAATACCACATACGTGGGAGCAACGCTCTACCACAAACAATCCGAAATATATAAGGGCAATACTCTATCACAAAACAACAATAATATGTGGGAACTCCGCTCCACCACAAACGATCCTTAAGTGTCCAAGGCACCTAACTATCCAACTAGAGGCTGCACGAGATCACTCAACCACATATCACCGTGGGCAGCCAAAGGTATAACAATCCAGCAATCAAATCAAACTCATCGTCAAATCTATCAACATCGTAGTGAGTCACCCACTGATAAAAATATGGGTTGACAGGGTAATCCAACAAATGACATAATGCAGACACTCTACATCCTGCATTCAACATAAGTAGAATCATGGTGCTACCAACAATACACCTAGAACACTTGCTCACACAACATATGTATGATCATCATAATCCTCCAATTATTATACACCAAACACACACACAAGTATAAATCAGTGTGATACCTCCAACAATACCTACCGAACTCGTGTGCATATATCAACATAGGTATAATCGACAATACACCTCAAACAACCTCACATGGCATATATACACCTATGCCAAAAGTATAATGAACGTAATACTTCCAACAAAGCATACTAAACCCAGGTGCACTCAAAATCAAACATAATAAAAAAAATACCTCAGATACCACATCAAACCCATATGTACATATCACAACACCGATGTAATCGACAAAATACTTCCAATTAAGACACTCAAACACATGCGCACATACTACGACACAGATTAAATCAACAAGATACATCAAGAAAAATACCTAAACTCATGTGCACATCCCACAACATAAATTAGATCGACAAGATACTTTCAATAATACAATCAAATACATACACCGAACTACATAGCTATGATCCACAAGGAACCTACAACCCATAACAGAACATGTATACCTATACTATTTGCAAATGGACAGTCTACCACAGGACTCCTACAACACATAACAATCATAATATACATGCAACATAGACATGCATAATCAGCATACTAGCTCAATCAAAGAGTCCAACCTTATTCTACCAACACTCATAGGTTACGGGTATACCTAAACAAAATCGTGCATAGGTATCAAGCAGGAATACATCAATCATAGACACCCCAAAATAAAGCAGCCTAATCATCCAGTAACAACCCTGCTCTAGTTCAAAGGAAATCACCAAATTGTCAAATAACTAAATTAGTTCATGGGTCAATTCAACACTAAATACTTCAACTCAAACTAGAGAATGTCAACCCACATAATATCATATGTATTAATGTGTACGACCCAAAAGAAAAAAAGTCAGAATTCAAGAACATCAGACACTCTCATTTTTATCCTCAAAAATATCAGCCCACATACTATCAGATGAATAAATCTCTACTCCCCAGGAGAGCTAGTTAGCATTCAAAACATCAAATTATTATTTATCCACATAGTTCAATATCAGAGGAAGCATATATCAATTTTTATCATCCTGTTAACTAACCACAACTAGCCAGATTTTATTAAAATCTCATAGGCACACTCAACCGTAAAACTCTCTAGCACCCGATTATAATCTGATCATCGACTATAATCATTCAACCTGTGAATATCATACATAACACTCACTATGTCACCATCAACGACAACCCAAATAATAGATCATCAAAATAGTTATCCACTAATAGATCATCAAAACAAATATCTAGTAATAGATCATCAGACAACCACATAACATTACTCTCATAAATCATTAGAAATCAACATATCACAATATCTGATCTCACAATATCCCTCAATCTCAACCATTCTCAACAATGATCAAACATGATAACTCCCCAATGACCAATTTTCATCGTATCAGGTACCCTAATATCCAAAAGATATGAGTATAAAAACTCTACTGGCTAAGTCAACAGAAATATGTAGATATCATCCATTACCCAGCTAACAATAGCAGAGGCTGGTATGTGCCTCCATCTCCTACTAGTAGTAATAGAAGCTAAAACTACTGATAGTATGTTATGAAAAATATCCAGAGACTATAACCCTTGATCTCTATTAAGGTCAACCATGCTCAATGGCTAACCCATCACATGTAATATGTGTTACAACAACCAGACAGGTACTAAATAAAGATTGCTAATACATGTTATAAACTATAAAATAAACATCATACCTATATGCCGTCTGGAGATGTTCCGTCGTTGTCTAGTCCCCAAATTAACCTTAAAATTTCAAATGAGAAAAATCACCGAAAATCCATATAAATCCGAAACGGAAGTCCGAAACATAACCATAACGGAAATCCGTACAAACCGAAACAGATATCCAAAAATCTAGAACACCAAAAGTAGGTATCATAACCCGCTCTAATACCAATAAATTAGTATCAGATAAATCTCAAAAATCCAACACACGGAAATCAAACAAGTATCGCCAAACTTTGGCGCTCTGATACCATATCAATTGGTATCAGGTTATACCAACTATCCAAAATACGAAAACAAAGATCGAAAAACTTAAGCTCTGATACCACTAAATTGTCACGCCCCGAAGGAGTCCCTGTCCGAAGAAATTTCGGCAGCATCTCCCTTGTACGGCGGACAATCTGAAACTTTCTACATATCCACATACCTCAGCCACATGCGGCTGGAATAATAGCAGAAATAAAATACAATCACAGAAATTCCACGCAGTTTATATAACAAGTAAACAGAACAATAATACTCTGACTCGAAATCAACCCTACTCAACTAAACTCGTAAAGCTCAAATCCAATTTTCCTACTCCACTTCACTCATAAAACATAAATCCAACAAACTCACCTCTTCTGTCGTCCAGGCAGGCATGTAGTAAAACATATCGAATAAAAATTCATCAACAAGGACAATCCACACAATATCCAGGTATCAAACAAAACCAAGTGTAAACATGGTCAAATAAGAAGCAAAACAAAACCAAAAGATCCATAAGTCTTCGGGGTCTTCAGGGGACCAGCAACTAGAACTCTCTGCTGACAGCATCATCCTGAAATATAACAACAATGGAGGTGGGGTGAGTCCAACACTCAGCATGTACAATTGATATGCAAAGTAAGGAAATAACACCTAGCACTAATCATGCGGACAGTCTCCTGATAAAATAAAGGTAAATGCAAACCGAAGTAAACAGGAGAGAAACTGTACAAACCAGGACATGGTATAAGGACAAACAGTCCAAGTGGTATAGAAATCCTGTATGCATGTCAAACATAGGTATCCAAACAATATGCAGCATATAAATGCAACAAACACAAACACAAGCAGTAAATGCATCATGCATAGGATGCCAATGTCATGGTCACCCCTGACGTCAGTCAGCCAACTCACAACAAAAGTGGGACAGAGTGGGTAGGGTTGTGACAACCGTGCACTCCGCATCACTACTCCTGATGAGTGACCAAGAGAACGGGATGCTGTCGGAGTACACACATACTCCTACTCTAAATCATAAATGGGGGAGCGCAATGCTCTCATCTCCCGGTACACTATGACGGGGAGGGATCTCTAACGTGCTACACGCTGCGTCACATTACCCCTGAGTGGACCAACGGAGCACCGGAAGAGCAAACTGACGTGCTACCACGCTGCATCACGCAACCCATGAGGGTCACAACGGAGCACCGAACAGTAATGAAAACTGGCAATGTGCTCGACAATAATGGAGCAATCTATCACACAACATGCAATCATGCGGATGGTGCATGTCACTAAGCATGGTAATATACTATACTAATCTATGGACATATAATAATGTGCACCATAGTAAACAAATCATATCAAAGTACACTGATCAAATAAGGTATCAAACCTAGGTCCTGAACATGGTGAAACATGGTTATATCACTACCCCTACAAGCATGTGTAATCAGGTACATAACAACACGAAATGCAAAACAAACAATCATCAAGCAAGTAACAGGTAATCGGGTAGTGATTAACCGAAACAAATGAGGAACATAATTAATGCAACTTGTTAATTTCATTGCTATGCATATCAAAGACAATAAGTCAAATGTACCCGCCTCCAAAAGAAAGGTCCAATCAGGTAATCGAGATACTCGTCTCGTATCAATATCCTGTAATAAATCGTACAATTTAGCTAAGTTTAATTATAACTCAAATAGTTAAACCAAAACTATTTTCCTCCAAAAACCCTAATTAAATAGTTAATCACAATTAACTATCCCTAATCCAAAGCTTAGGGTTTCATTCCTAACAAAACAGATCAGAAGAAACACACTTACCCTAATGTGTGAACAGCAATCAGATGCCTATCTCTCAACCAAACATTGTTCTGTTGAAATCAACCCTAGCAAAGATTTAATTTCTTCCAAGAATCAATCTAATATAGCAACAGAACAAATCCTCTATTGTTTAAGTACTAAACAGACCTTACCTTAATCTGATCCAACATTACTTGGTGAAGAGATCCAAATGTGATTGCAAGGAAGAAAGAACCCTCCACTTCAGAACTGATGAGGAGAGTATCATCGATGGTTATCCTCTTCTCCAAACTTGAAGGGAAATGGATCTCAGGCTAACAGCTCGGCCGTGCAAGGGGTACAAAACCAAGCTATCTTTCAGTCGTAGTCGGCCTTCCGCACTATTGGTCTCGGCCAAGACCAATCACCTCACTGGATCGAATTAGGGCACAGATAGCAATTGTCGGTGGTTAATTGAAGAGACATAGGGCACAGATAGAGGTATAAAATCCAAAAGGGTATAAGCTATACAATCCAGATACTGGGAAGATAATCATCATCCGAGATGTCATATTTAATGAAGAAGAAGAAGGGAATTGGGAATCTTGAAATGAAGATTACAACTTCTTCCCGTACTTTGAAGAATAAGATATGGAGCAACTAAGGGTGGAACAACCAAGGGTGGAGCAAACAAGAGAGGAACCTACTACTCCACTAGTAACACCAACATCAAGTATTCAAGAAAATTCATCTGCATCAACTTCAAGTGAAAATTTAAGTGAGAGAGTACCACACTTTAGAAGCTTACGGGACATTTATGAGGTAACTGAAAATCAAGATAATGTTACTCTATTTTGTCTCTTTGAGGATTGCGAGCCTATAGATTTCCAAGAAACTATAAAGAGCAAAAGGTGGAAAGATGCGATGGATGAAGAAATCAAAGTGATAAAGAAGAATGACACATGGGAGTTAACTGCACTTCCTAAAGGACATAAGGCGATTGGTGTGAAGTGGGTGTACAAAATAAAGAAGAATGCCAAAGGAGAAGTTGAAAGATATAAAGCAAGATTGGTGGTAAAATGCTACAGTCAAAGATTTGGCATTGATTATGATGAGATATTCGCTCCCGTTGCTCGATTAGAAACTATCAGACTAATCATTGCTTTAGTAGCTCAAAATAAGTGAAAAATACATCAAATAGATGTAAAATCTGCTTTTTTAAATGAAGTTCTTGAAGAAGAAGTCTATATTCAGCAACCATCAGGTTATGAAGTTAAAGAACAAGTAGACAGAATTCTAAAATTGAAAAAGACTCTCTACAGGCTAAAGCAAGCACCAAGGGTATGGAATAGCCGAATAGACAAGCACCTGCAAGAGAAAGGCTTCATCAAATGTCCTTATGAACATGCATTATACATTCAGAGTAAGGATAAAGATGTTTTGATTGTATGCATATATGTTGATCTTCACAGGAAGCAATCCAAGTATGCTTGGAGAAT
This sequence comes from Zingiber officinale, assembly GCF_018446385.1. Taxonomy (NCBI): domain Eukaryota; kingdom Viridiplantae; phylum Streptophyta; class Magnoliopsida; order Zingiberales; family Zingiberaceae; genus Zingiber; species Zingiber officinale. The sequence continues at coordinate 13,398,089 of NC_055996.1, read as the reverse complement.
TTAAAGAAGCGATGACTAAAGAGTTTGAGATGACTAATATTGGGCTCATGACATATTATCTGGGCATTGAGATGAACCAAAAGGAAGATGGAAGCTTCATCTCACAAGCAGGTTATGTAAGAGAGATATTAAAGAAGTGCAAGATGGATGACAGTAAGTCTATAAATACCCCAGTAGAATGTGGAGTCAAGTTATCAGAGCATGATGAAGAAGAAAAAGTTAATCCAACATTTTTTAAGAGTTTGGTTGGTAGTTTACAATACTTGACGTGCACAAGGCCTGATATTCTTTATGCTGTTGGACTTGTTAGTCGCTACATAGAAGATCCAACTACTACCCACCTTAAGATCGCTAAGAGAATTTTGCGCTATATTAAAGGTATAATAGATTTTGGATTACTTTATTCAACATCTAACCACTTCAAACTTGAAGGATATAGCGACAGTGATTGGGATGGAGATATAGATGATAGAAAGAGCACTACAGAATTTGTGTTCTTTATGGGAGATATAGATGTCAAAAAAACAGTCTATTGTCACACTTTCTACTTGTGAAGCGGAGTATGTAGCTGCGACTTCATGTGTTTGTCATGCTATTTGACTCAGAAATTTGTTGAATGAGTTAAGGTTACCACAAGAAGAGGCAACCAAGATTCGAGTTGATAACAAGTCTACAATAGCACTGGCAAAAAATCCAGTCTTCCATGATAGAAGCAAACACATTGATACGCGATTTTCACTATATCAGAGAATGTATTACAAGAAAAGAGGTGCAAATGGAATATATAAAGTCTCAAGTTTGAAGACTTCATCAAGATGCGATATTTGCTTGGAGTCACAAAATCAAGTTTAAGAGGGGGGTGTTGGAAATTAAACTTTATTTTAGATGTTGATAAAATTTGTGAAGATAAAAGGATGAGGTTGTTGAGTTGTCATGATAAAAATAAGAGTTTCGTAGAGATAGAATATATATATATATAGATACAATAATGATATGCTGCATAACTTTTTCATACGCTCCTTGCACAACTACCACTATGACAATCCTAATCAACATTTTTATTTTTTTGTCATCTTTTTTATTTTTTACCATCTTTTTTTAGTTTTTTTCCCAAACAGCCTCTTCTCATTTTCTTTCCTCTCTCGACGCAGCCGCCGCCATCCTTCTGGGTTGCCACCATCCTTCGACGCTGCTTGCCCAGAAGCGACTCAGTGCCAGACGCCGACCCACCCGCTAGACGCCTCTCGCCACCTTCATTGTTGCCTGCCGAGTGAGACTCGGCGCCAGACACCGACCCTCACCGTTACTGGGACTACCCCAGCCGCCAGACACCCCTCTCCGCAAACTAGGTTTTCCTCTCAACGCCATCCTTCTTCATTGCTGCCGCCGTCCTGGAGCAACTAGCGTACTAGGATTTCCTTAAGACGCCGTCCAACTCTGTCCCTATGAGATCTTTCAAATTAAGGTACGAGGAAAGCTTGCTCATGGAAATTGGAAATTGGAATGAACACTTTATTGTAACCTATATATTTATATGTACACTTTATTTTAATCTAACGAAACAGCATGCTCATGTAAATTGGAATGGACCTAGAATAACAACAATACGACGAATTTTGTAGAGAATTTAGTAACGAAACAGCGGCTATTGTTTGTGTTTTGAGGTATTTCTAACTTATACTAATGATTGACACTGTTTACTAGAATGAACAATAAGTCAATTATAACTATTTTGTTTCTTTGCTCATATTTTCCTAGAGACAACAGATTACTTATGTTTCATACAATATAAATCATGAAGTATGTCAACCATTTTTGGGGTTCTGTAATTTGGACCATTCAGATAACCATAATCTCATCTATGGTGAACTTGAAGTTTGCCTACCTCATCAAAGGTGAAACACCATCCTCTTTGGTAGCAATAATTTCATCCATTTGTGTTCCATCAATTCGTGGTTGGCTTAGTTGGAGGAGAATGCACATAAATTCTTTGTCGGTGACATTAAAACTGAAGCCTCTATCGATGTCATCCCCTTCCCTTGTTTCATAAACCTAAAATTGAAGGAATCATCCTTGTGCAAAGTTTGTACATACTGTGTGCAAATGCACACGAGTGAAATAGAATAAAGTTTAGTTTCTTCTATAGTTCCATATTTTCTTAGCAAATCAACTGTCCAAAAAAATTTATCTCACAAAAAGAATCATTTTGTAAACAGTGAAATGAAGGCGATTTTTAGTAAAATGATTCATAGATATAATCATAGTTGTTGATATATAAAGTGATTTCTTATGTCTTTATCTGATTAGTAAAATGCTTCATGAGATATAATCTTAGTAAAATGTTGATATATGGTCTGACTAGTTCAACCCAATCACAGTCTTTTTTTATATTATTTTTTCCAAGAGTCTAGAGCAGTACTAAAATTATCACCACTTCTCACTTTTTCAAAGATCATGTTTTAGTACTAAAACGATACATTTTGATGTCACATTATTGCCACATGAGAATATTGTTTTATGTCTATTTGATTTAGTATACTTTTGTGACTATACTGTTATATGCAGAGCTTCACTTCATCTGACATTCCCAGTAATGGAAGAAAATGACAGTGAGGCCCAAATATATATTCCCCAAGTTGCAGATGATCGAAAGTAAAAAATTGGAATGAAATTCTCATCATTAGAGGAGGCATTTTCATTCTATAACCAATATGCATGAGAAGCCGGATTTAGTGCTAGGCTAAATAATATCAAGAAAAATAAGATGACAAATGAAGTTGTCTGGAAACAATTTGTATATTTTAAAGAAGGGCATATAGATCAAATGCGGTGGAATAATCATGCAAAAGGTGATCAACAGACAAGGAAAAGAGCACATGGCGAAGTTAGAATTGGTTGTCAGTCAAAGATTTCACTTATCAAGGAACAAACTGGATCTAATTGGGTTGTCAAAAACATCATGGAAAGTCATAAGCATCCACTCTCAACTCCTTCAAAGGTACATTTGCTACGCTCACATCGTAATATTTCGGTAGCAAAGAAAGCATTGACTCAACAATTTTCAGAGGCCAATGTGCCAACTTGTCAACAAATGCGATTATTAGAGATAGAGTATGGAGGTCCTGAGAGGGCGGGTTGCACAGAAAGAGATATTAGAAATTTTGAGAAAAAACTCAGGGATGAACAAAAGGGTATCGATGTTGAAACACTAATTGAGTTATTTGCATTTGAGAAAGAGAAGAATCCAACTTTTTTCTTTGAATATGAGACTGATTCAGATAATAGATTTAGCAGGTGTTTTTGGGCAGATCATGTATCAAGGACGACATACAATGTATTTGGTGATGTAGTTGTATTTGATACGACATATAACACCAGCAAATATGGGTTGATTTTTGCACCATTTGTAGGAGTTAACCATTATCATCAGACAATTGTTTTTGGTTGCGGCTTTATAAGTGATAAGAAAACTGAGTCTTTTGTTTGGTTTCTTAACAGGTTCATAGAAGCAATGTCTAAAGGTGCACCAAAATCACTGATCAGGATCCTGCTATGACGAAAGTCATTGCCCAAGTTTTCTCTCAAACAATGCATTGATATTGTTTATGGCATATACTGAACAAATTCTCAAATAAATTACACCCTTTGACTTTTCGTGACTACTATCAAAGTATTAAAAATGTCATTAGAAATTCTACAACACCTGATGAATTTGAGAATTCATGGAAAGAGGTTATCAAATGTGCTAACTTAGAGAAAAATGATTGGTTGTCATTGATGTATGAATTACGACACAAGTGGGTGCCAACATATTTTAGTCATGTATTTTGTGCTGGAATGCCATGTAGTTAGAGATCTGAAGGCTTACATGCATTTTTCAAGAGATATGTCTCAAATAAGAATTCATTGATGAATTTTATCACTCGTTTCAATAGGGCACTGAGACATCAAAGACACAATGAGTTAGTTACTGACCATATTGATATGAATGAGCATCCCAGAATTAAGACAAACTGGCCAATGGAAACTCAAATGGTTAAGAAGTACACGAAAAAGAAATGGATGGAGTTTCAAAGTGAAATGACTGAAAGTCATGGTTATTATGTCCAACAAGAATCTATAGGAATTGGGTCAGTGGTTTACCGTGTGATGAATTTTCAAAATTGTTCTTCCTCCAAACCAAAGGTCCTCAAGCATGACAAACAGAGGGACTACATATCCTGTAGCTGTAGGAAATTTGAGTTCGATGGCATTCCATGCAGCATATGTTAGCTTTTTTTCGTATCAACCAAGTGTTTCATCTACCTGATAAGTATATACTCAAACGATAGACACGAGATGCAAAGGTTGGAGCAATATATTCATTGGGGGAGCAAAATTTCATCAATGATCCAGAAAGGATTTTAATGTCAAGACACTCGAGGTTATCCAATAAAGTTTCAATATTAATTGACGATGCATATTTGACTGATGAGGGGACAAACTTCTTGGATGAACAATTTGATTTTATCTACAGCAAAATTCAAGAGATAAACATTAATAAAAAAACATGCGATAATAGAAGTCAAAGGAATAAATCCATGGATGAGACTCTTATTATTATTGATCCACCTTTAGTAAGAACAAAGGGATGTGGGAAGAGATTGAAATCATTAAAGGAGAAGTCAACCTCAAAGTCCCGGTTATGTCGTGGATGCGGGCATCAAAGTGTGTCACATGACAAGCGCAACTGTCTAATTTTATAGTAAGGGTATGTGTCGATTAATTTTGTATTTGTATGATAATTTTATTTGTAAAAAATTCTCTAATACAATTTATAAATATGTTGATATGTCTTGCCAGATCAACTATAGATAATCATCATAATAGCGATAACGATACATATGAAGAAGAATTGGCAGATATTGATGGTAATATCAAAGTTTTATTAAATTATAGTAGTTATTTGATTGAGAAATTGAAGTTAATAATTGTCTTCATTATTATAGGTTCTAACAATATGCACTAGGATGAATGAAGGTTTTTAAAAACATCAACAAATCACCCTGTAAGTAATTTATCCTACAATTCTACTTATGATTGTTAAACTACATAGTTGCTTATGTTTGGCATTTGAGTTGCTTTTATTTTGTATAAAGAAAGTGCTTGGATTATTACGTTTTCAAAATTACTTCACCTAGTGTTTTTCTGCCCTTTTATGTGAAGTCTCCGAGTTTCGAACTCTACTTGTTATATAACATGATTGTTATATATATAAAGTTGAATATTATATAATTATATTTTCCTTCGTTGGCGTGTTCATCTCTATTCCACGAACCTCTTAATTGTGTTTTTTTTTAAAAAAAAAAAAAGTCTATTTCGTCTAATTTGTATGAATCATTTAACAACTCTCAACAAGACGGCTTGGTTGACTTTGTTGAATTATTTATATTGTATGGGGCATCTTTTTGCCTATTGAGGATAGAAATATGTTTCTTTTCCACGAACACTCGTTAGGATTATATAATATGATTCCTTTTATAAAACTAATGTTTCATGTTCCTTCTTAACTGTCATTTTATTTCATTTCACAGGAATCAAGATTTGCATCTGAGTTGACAATTGCATCAACTTCACTTTCAGTTGTAATATGAAATTCCTTTGTGAACATGATTGGTGCCAAAATTTGTCACTCAAATATACTAAAAAGTGACTCATGAATGCTACGGTTTACATATTTGGATTAAACATTTTCTTCTATAGATGATGTATCGTGCTCTTTCATGTTATTTTTTTGTTGAAGTTTTAGATGACTTGTCATGCTTCTGAATTATATTTGTATAGTTTAAAAATCAAAGTATTGTTTTAGAGGTCTATGAGTGTGTGATTCAAATTTATTTAGTAAATAAATATTGTGTCATCCAACGATCGAGCGACTCCCAAGAAATCGCATTGTGAATACAGACGAAGCAATCATTTCCACATATACGCATCGACGTCGAATCCGGACCTCATCAAGCGTCCTGTATGGGCTTCCCATGGATGAGGGATCTACTCAAGGTGAGGGTCGACGTCTGATGGTGGTGGCGGCGATAACGTCGAGAGAGGAAAAAAAACCAAAAGACTCGGATTGTGAAAAAAAAAAAGATGGCACTAAGTCACTTCTGGGCAAGCAGCGCTGAGTCTCAAAACTAAAAAAAGATGGTAAAAAATAAAAAATAAAAAAGATGACAAAAAAATAAAAATGCTGATTGGGATTGTCATAATGGCAGTTACGCAAGAAGCGTATGAAAAAGTTATGTAGCATATTATTATTATTATTATTATTATTATATATATATATATATATAATGTTTATCCAATAAGACTATAAATATGCATCTCTTTTCAATGAAAAAAACAAGTTGAGTTTTGTTCTATTGCTCCTCTTCCCCATAAAATTTTTCCTCCTCTTCCACATTTTCCTTCTCTAATTTTTTTTTTACTTCTTCTCCCATCATTTCTTTTTTCCAACGCAAAGCCGCAGAGTAGCTCCGGCCTTTAGAGATCGACAATGAGTTCCGTTGCTTCTCATGAGTCCGAGCTGCCGGTGGAAGTATCCGCCGCGATCCACCCGTCGGAGACGGTCGTTTTCAAGTCGAGGCTGCCCGACATCGACCTTATCAACTACCTACCCCTCCACACCTACTGCTTCCAGCGGCTCTCGGAGTTCGCCGATTTCGACTGCCTCATCTCCGCCGCCGACGGGAAGGTTTACTCCTTCGCAGAGACCCATCGGTTGTGCCGTAAGGCCGCCGCCGGGCTGGCCAAGCTCGGCGTCAGGAAGGGTGACGTCATTATGGTGCTGCTCCAGAACTCCCCTGAATTCATATTCACCTTCATGGGCGGCTCCATGCTCGGCGCCGCCACCACCACCGCCAATCCATTCTCCACGCCAGCGGAGATCTATAAGCAGTTCGAGGCCGCCGGCGCGAAGCTCGTCGTCACGCAGTCCGTCTACGTCGACAAGCTCCGTAACGAAGAGTAACAATTCTAACTAATTACTATTTCCGTTTCCGTTGAGTTTGTGATTTCGTACGAGTGAAAAGCAGGATTTTTCCGAGAATCGGTGAGGGTTTGACGGTGGTGACGACGGACGAGGTGGCTCCGGCGGGCTGCACGAGCTTCTGGGAGGTGGTGGGGGCGGCGGAGGAGATGGAGGAGGAGGCCGCAGTGGAGGCGGATGATCTGGTGGCGCTGCCGTTCTCGTCAGGGACGACGGGGCTGCCGAAGGGGGTGATGCTGACGCACAAGAACCTGGTGTCGAGCATCGCGCAGGTGGTGGACGGCGACAACCCGAATCTGCACCTGAAGGCCGGCGAGGACGTGGTCCTCTGCGTGCTGCCGCTCTTCCACATCTTCGCGCTCAACTCGGTGCTTCTGTGCTCTCTAAGGACCGGCGCCGCCATCGTGCTGATGTCCAAGTTCGAGATGGGGGTGATGCTGCAGGTGATCGAGCGCCACCGAGTGTCGATGGCGGCGGTGGTGCCGCCGCTGGTCCTGGCGCTGGCAAAGAACCCCGAGGTGGAGAAGTACGACCTCAGCTCCATCAGGATCATACTCTCCGGGGCGGCGCCGCTGGGAAAGGAACTGGAGGACGCGCTCCGGAACAGAGTACCTCAAGCTATACTCGGCCAGGTTCATCACTACTATCCAATCCATTCCAGTCGACTCGACCCAAAATAATAACTTACGATCCATTGGGTTCAGGGTTACGGCATGACCGAGGCTGGGCCAGTGCTGTCAATGTGCCCTGCCTTTGCTAAGCATCCGACTCCGGTTAAATCCGGCTCATGTGGTTCGGTCGTGAGGAATGCTGAGATGAAAGTGGTCGACCCGGATACAGGCTTCTCCCTCAGTAGGAACCAATCCGGAGAGATCTGCATCCGGGGTCCTCAAATCATGAAAGGTAACCAAGTCGAATGTTACTAGAAATTTAGTTTCACATATAGCTAGCAAAGAGCAAGTTTCCAGTAAAGTAAAATAAGACTATATATAGATTCAATATTAACGGAAGTTTCGTGCATTGAATTGTTCTTTTTATATATATATAACTCACTCAAGAATAAAATTTTAGGTTATTTTAACGATATCGATGCCACATCGAAGACGATCGACATTGAGGGATGGCTGCACACTGGAGATATTGGATATGTCGACGATGATGATGAGGTGTTCATAGTGGATAGAGTGAAGGAGCTCATCAAATACAAAGGTTTTCAGGTACCAAGTCTCATATTCATCCATGGCTACCAAATTATAGCCTTGTTGATTCTCTAATAAACTCAACACAGGTGCCGCCGGCCGAGCTTGAATCTTTGCTAATTAGCCACCCGGAGATTGTCGATGCGGCTGTGGTCCCGTAAGCTCAACAATAATTCCTAACCCCTAAAATAAAGGGAATTCAACATTGAACTTTTTCAATATATTTTATTACAGGCAAAAGGATGTCGCAGCCGGGGAAGTCCCGGCCGCTTTTGTGGTTCGAGCTATCAATTCCGACATCAACGAAGAAGCCATAAAAGAATTCATATCCAAACAGGTGAACCGATATCGCAATGTCAATACAAAAGAATTTGCATGAAGAGAGAGTTGTTTTGCTAGGCCTTGATTTTGATAGCTCTACATGTTTCAGGTGGTGTTCTACAAGAGATTGCAGACGGTTTACTTCATCCATTCCATTCCTAAATCAGCAACAGGGAAGATACTGAGGAAGGAGTTGAGAGCCAAGCTCGCAAGTGCTTCTTAATGAGTTGAATCAATTGGGACTTTCTCTATTCCTTGTTTACTTCCGCTGACGTCCCTTTGCTTTGCTTGAATTATTGCACTTGTTTGGTTCCTTGTTTACTTCCGCAGACGTGTCTTTGCTTTGCTTGAATTATTGCACTTGTTTGGTTCAGAAAATTATTGTTGGAGACATTATCGATAATTAGTAAACATTTGATTATGATTTAGCCTTGGCGTTGCTTTTGGATTTACTTCTACACTCACTCTTATGTTTACTTCGGCAAAAAATTTTTGGTAGAAAATGGTGAACTCGGGTTCGGTAGCGCTTGATAGAGAGATCAATCATGAATCATTGAATATCTTCTCCGTTTACTTTGTGCGATCGTTCACAAGTAAACATATCTAAGCAATATATTTCGGTAAAAAAATTTCTTTTATGCTTGACATGTTCTAGTCCTATACTAAATATGAGTATATTCTCAATTTAAAAACCAACTTTTATATATATATATATATATATATATATATATATGTGCGTGTGTGTGGGGGGGGGGGGGAATTCTTAATTTAGTCCCTCATTATTTGACGTAGTCCTGATTTCGTCCCTAATTTTTCAATTGACTAAATTTAGTCATCTCAAATCCCTATTAAAATAGACAGGAAGATTTATTTAACCGGTGGAAGTGACCAGTTGCTTTTACTCTTGCGCTATTTCCCTAATTCTGGAGTTGCCCTAGAAATCGCAGAGACTGTACAAACTTCCAACTGCCCTAATTATGAAGTTGCGCTATATGACATTGTGATCAAACTTCCAACTATACAAACTTTTAAAACTTCTCATTTGCACTTCGAAAACAAAATAACATAAGAAACTAGCATATTTTTTCTTTTGTAAAGTGGGGCACAGAAATTCAATCGGCGTAGCCTCGTCGGAAGATTGGAAAGAGTAAATTTTTTTGAGAAAAGGAGAGAAAGTGAAACTCAGTGAGATTAAATTCTACCAGGTGTCTATAGCAATCAATCATTGACGAAATAAACTCGATGACAAATGAATGATAAGCTAAAATTAAAATAACAAAGAGAAAATGGTAGAAGGAGAGGGGAGACCTGTTGAAGGGTGAAATGGAATCAGAGAGAAGAAAGAATGGCAATAGTAGCAAGCATATGCTACCTCTTCTGAAATTGCTGAACAAGGTGATCGTTGAACAAGGCGTTAGTATCTCCTTTTAGGTCATCTACAGAATGAGGAAATAGCGCAACAATAAAAGCAACACATAGGTCACTTCTGCCGGTTAAACAAGTCTCCCCGTTTATTTTAACGGGGAATTGGACGGAAGGATCAATTTGGGAAAACGTTCGGAAATTGGAGAACTAAATTTGATCAATTGAAAAATTAGGGATGAAATCAACACCACGTCAAATAATGAGGGACTAAATTGAGAATTAATATATATATATATATATATATATATATATATATATATATATATATATATATATATATATATATATATATATATATCACTTACCTTTTGTAATGTATTCTTGTAATTTTTGTATATATTTATCACTTACCTTTTGTAATGTGTTCTTCTAATTTATATATATATATCACTTACCTTTTGTAATGTATTCTTCTAATTTTTATATATATTTATCACTTACCTTTTGTAATGTATTCTTCTAATTTTTTTTTCCAAGAACAAATGTTAATTAAATAAATACTTTAATTTTCATTTTCAAATAGCAATTGTCTTCCATTTTGGAACAATTTAAAATGATTTTAGTTACTTATTTTGGTTAGTGCTAATTATTATTATTATTATTATTATTTAAAATTGATCAATCCTTCATGGCTTACAATGATGTACGAGTAGTTAACAATTAATATATCCCTTCCATTGGGCGCTAGTGGCCCATCTTATATGAACAATAAAGGCTATTAAGGAAATTACCTTTTTTTCACAATTAAAGATTTCAAATATTAAATCTGGTCACCAGTGGTCCATCTTATATGAATAATAAAGGTCATCAAACAAACTTCTTTTTTGCACAATTAAAGATTTCAAATATATATATATATATATATATATATTGTGTTGTTTACATGTATTTTTATGAGAACATTGACAAGATGATATATTATCAGAAAGTATAATTTCTATGTGGAGTTTGGTGGTTAAGGGATGGATAATAGAGGGATAATTTGATACTATTGGAGATATTATGGGTGAGGAAAAAAAAAGAGCATAATCTTTGGTTAGAAGAAAAGATGTATCTAGTGCTATAAGAAAATTCAAGCTTAGGATTAAATGAATATTAGGATATAATAATGGTTTAATCCATAGTTTAGAGAGTGAGAGTGATGTACTGTATTTATCACAGTTGTCATAAAATCTCATATGGGTGTTAGTGATAAATTGTATGCAAGCTAATTGTTGGCCATCAAATTATGTATTTAGTAATGATTATGATGCGGTTTTTATAAAAGTTTTTGGCAAGACTGAAAGAAATGTATTTTCATCTATGGTGGAGTTAGTGGTTCCACTATCTAGAAAGGCATATAGTGTGAACTCATGGCCATGGATATTTACCAGGCATTTAACTTTAATGTCTAGAGATTTTCCTGTATTACAGATAATAGAGGCTTTTATAAAGACCAAATCTCTATCTATCATGTCTACTGGTAACTGTAAGTCTTTGCCTTTATCAAGATTAGCCTGAGAAGAACGTGGAGGAAGGTTTTCTTTCATTTGTTTATCTAGGGTTTCTAGTTCTGTTTCCAATTTATTAATACGAGTTTCTAATATAGAGACTCTTGTTTCTAATAAAAAATTTCGAGTACCTCCCTTAGAGAGTTGTCTTATGGGTATTGTAATAGAGAACAATTATTGAAGACAAAGATTACAAGCTTATTTCTTACATAACTTACAGGTACCTCTTTTATCTAAAGATAGATAATAGCTACAAAAGAAATAAGGAATGTTATCAGTTCTTGTTTTGAATATCCATTCATGTGGACAGTTAAGTTCTTATGTAGTCTTAGTACTGAGTTGTTTAAACATTAGATTGGTATCTGGAAATTCATCCCATAATTCTTCTATATTGTCTAGCGTATCGTAGGGTATGTAATTTTGGCTTTCAAGATGTAGGTTATACTTCTGGTATGAAGGTTGCAAGGAGTTTACAAGACTATAGTTAGAAGAAGGGATAACTTCTTCCACATCATCTATAGAAACAATAGAGTAGATGGAGGATGTATCAAAAACATCTGATTGTACTTCTACTAAATCAAGATTTGTGCAGGTAACTAGTTTTGCTTCTTTGGTATAAAAATTCTTTTTATTTTGGTAGGCAGAAGATAAATGTCTTGGTTCATTACAGGCGAAACATGTGATGGTATTAGAATACGTCTTCTTTGGTTTGAACTTTCACACATGTTTTTCTTTATTTAGATAGAGTTTCTTTTGTCTACTTTTTCTAACATAGTAGGTCTTTTTTGGGTTTTATTGCCTTGGGCCTTGACACCGATCTTCTGGGTATTTTTGATGAATGATTTAGTCTTGGTCTAGGTTAGGTGAGACCATATTGTTGAGGGGTATATATCTATCTGGCTACAAAATCCATATTGTTGATTTTTTAGTTGCTTTTGTATGTTGATATAGGTACATTTTTCTTTAAGTATGGGAATAATGTGTTAGATTCTTACTTCAATGTTATCGTATTGTGGTGCTACATTCATATCTATCCAGGCCTTATGTATTTTCTTTCCTAAGTCTCTTAGAATCTTGCTAAAGAGTCTTTCCCTTAATTCTGGGTTACAATAGTTTCCTGAGATTACTATTAATGCTAAGAAGTCATTACAAAAAAGTTTAATCCATTTCCAGCTAAAGAGTTGTAATTGTTCTAAGTCCCTCATAGTTTCTCTTTGTCTTATATCTAATCCATTATTAGTATCTCTAGCAGTAAATAACCTATGAATTGTATAGAAAAAATTGAGTATGTTATTTCCTTGTGAGGTCATCCTGGCTACTTCCTCATATGTAGTTTTATAAGCTTCCCATGCTACCCTGGCAACATAGCCTAAGTAATTTTCCCCTACTCTTATCATGGCTTCTCCTGTTTCTATGTCTAGTTCATGTTTGGCTTGATAATCTCTTTTTTACAGAGACTATCAACTGTTCTAAATAGGAATCATAAAGTTGTGGATCATCGCATTCTCCAATATTTAATAAAATCAAATTTTTACCAAAATAAGTAATTTCAGGTGGTCTCCCTTTTCTTATTGTTCTCAACAAAGGATTATTATTAGTATATGGGGTAATCTTTGTCCTTAGAGGATGCCCTTGTCCATAATACATAGTTCTCATAAAGTTTTCAGGATATCTTACTTGTAATGGTCGTAGTATGAAATTACTAGTGCTACTAGATTCAGCTAGATTCATTAGGTTGACTGTTGAAAAGTAATCTTACTTTTTAGCAATTATATTATGGTCCTCATCAAAATATAACATCTAGTCAGGCTCTAATTTATGGTGTAAAAGGTCAAAATTTTCTAATTCTTTTAAATCTTCTTTAGTGAAATAAGTAGCTATTTCAAATGGGATGTAAACATATTCATTTAAGTCATCATAAAATAAATAGTTATCAACATTGTTGTTTGTATGATTTTCCAGTATGCTATATTCTATGTTCATTAAGTTCATATTAGTTTGATTTTCTTCATGATCTTCTTCTTGTGATGGTGAGGGTTTGTAATTATGAAATCTTACTATGGGGCTATCGTGTTTATCTTTATAAATAATGGATTTCGTTGGTTGTAAAGTTTGTGGTTTAGCTCTTAGCTCCAAATTAAGAGTCAAATCTAATCCGACAAATAATGTAGATGAAAAGTCCTTAGGTTTGAGGAAATAAATGCCTTTTGTAGTAAGGGTTTCAATAACATTAGTAATTTGAACTTTAAAACTATTGTTAATATTTTTCATTATTTTTCATAGAAAGATTATGTCTATTTGGATATTATTTCTTTGAAAGTCTCCATACCCTCTATCTTGTACTGAAATTTTAATATGTTCTATAAAGTTTGGGATTGTCATATTAAAGTATGGACAGAAATATGTAATTCCTAAATTGTTATTCATATCTACTTCAATGAGTCTAATAACTTCCTTATCATTGTCAAAAATCTTGAGTCATAAAGGACTAAAAATACTTTGGCTCCTATGCTTTTTCTAGTAAGTCCTCTTTAGTCCTAAATGTATGTAGTGATGTTTTCTTTGCAAAAGTGTTTGTGCCGATTCTTCGGTCATGAGTGTAAATCTTTCTTCACCTCCATCTGATAGATGAAGTGGTTGTGTCCTGTGATGTTTATAGAGTGATGTAGAGAAGGATAATAGTCCTTGATTACATATTCTCCTTGGATTTAAGGTATTTAATTGTTTGTTAGAAAAGGTATCTAAATTATGTTCAATGTCTATAAGTTCTTCTAATTGATATGCAGCAATATTTGTTGATGACCTCCTGGGAATCACAGATAAGTTTCTATTTGGTTGTCTTAAAGTTTGTGATAATCCAAAAAAACTTTCAGTTTGCGTCTTTGTTCGTAGATTCATTTGGAATGAGGTCTTGGGTTTTGTATGTAAGAAACTTATACGTAGTAGGTGTTGGAACCCCAAGGTTATTTTGATGTGATCAACAAGTTAAGTTAGGTCCTGTGATGCTTTAACCTTGTGTCTAAGTGTGTAGGAGCTTAGGAGCACAGGAAGTCGAGCAAAAGACGTAGTTAGCGAGAAGGACGACACAGGAGAGAGCCGACGGGCTCGATGCGTCCGAGGGACGAGGTGCTGTGGAAGAATACGCGGGCAGATAAGAAAGAAGCGCATGACGTTTTAGAGGGACGAGAAGCCGGAGCAGAAGGTTGCTCGAGAAGGCTGAAATTGGGTTTGGGTGAGCCTTATTTTGGTTGGCTGAAATCACCCAAACGAGTGGAGCCGGAGCGGAAGACCCAGACCGTGGAGAGCAACACCAGAGCAGATGTAACGACCTGGCCCCTCGGCCCCATTGGATGCCCCAAGGCGGCCCCTCGACCGTGCCATTACTCACTAGATCTTCCCATCCCTGGCCAGTGGATTTTTGCCTTCCCCAGGATTTGAACTCTAGACCTCCAGGATAAGTACTAGAGTTTATGAATCTTGGTAGCCAAGTGATCCAATCAGGTCGTCCAATGGGGCCGAGGGGTTCAGGAGGACTTACCACCGATCAAAGCACCGAATCAATGGTCGGACCAAGCATATACCCGCCAAAATTCGAAGGGGAATTCGCCAGCTGGAAAAAGCGAATGCAGGTATTTTTTAAAACTGACTTTGAATTACTTTTAATAATGAAGTTCAGTTTTTTAGCACTTGAAGGTAAGGAGGAATACCAGTGGACGAAAAAGGAGTAGGCCAACTACATGGCAAACAGAAAAGCAGAGTTCCATCTGCTACGCGTCCTTCAGCCACAAGAAGGCAACCGGATTGACACCTACAACTCAGCAAAGGAACTTTGGGAGAAGTTCCTTAAGCTACACGAAGGGACATCCGAAGCCAAGCTCACGAGACGGGATTTACTTCGTAACCAGCTCACCAACCTGCAATTCAAAGAGGACGAAACCATTGCGCAACTCCACTCGAGGATTAAGGAGCTTATCATCGGACTCTCGAATCTCAGAGAAAAGGTAAGTAACCGAGATTCGCAAAGGTACGCACTTAATGCCTTCCCTAGGAACACAAAATGGGCATCACTAGTAGATGCTTTTTATATATCTAAGGACTTAGAAACTATTTCCTTAGAAGAACTATTTTCCACATTTGAAGTGCATGAATCAAGATATGCAGGTATGAAGGAGACAAAGCACAACATCGCTCTCAAAGCATCGAGAGATAAACCTGAGTCAGAGTCTTCTCTTAACGATGAGGAACTGGTAATGATGGTAAGGCGCTTTAAGAAATTATGTAAATCTAGAAAAACTAACCATCCGCAGGGTAAAAAGAAAAGGATGATCCGATGCTACCACTGCAATGAAGAAGGGCACGTCAAGGACAACTACCCTAAGCTAAGAAACAAGGATAAAGGAAAGAAGCATGTCCAACTGAACAAATTCAAGACACTAAAAGCGACGTGACACGATACGTCATCCGAATTGAAAGTCGAGGTTTTTTCCAGACTTGCATTAATGGCAAGTCATCAAGATGAGGACTACGATTTAAGCTTGTCCGAAATGAACATCGAGAGCATCGATGAAGGGAGAGCTACGTCGAAAGAAAGTAGCAGTTCAGGGGGAGACACGGATAACGAGATCGACAAGGTAAGTCAGGTACGATCTCTTCCTCCCGATAAATTATTTAAGTTCGTTAAATTATTAACTAAAGATTGCTGCAAATTTGAAAAAGAGATTAAAAATTTAAAATTAATTCTAGCTAAATCTTGGCCATTAGAAGAGTTAGACAAAATAAAATTTGAAAATGAAAATTTGAAAAAACAAGTAGATAACTTGAAAAATCATACATGTTCATCAAATAAAAAAGTTAGAAAATTCACTAATTTAAATTGGTATTATAGATATCACAAGGGATAAATTAGGAATATTTTAAAGAAATATGTCCTCAAAAAGTTCTTAGTTAATCCAGTTGGTTGGAACCTATATTGGGTTCTAAAGTCTTGTCTAACTTAAACTTTAATTAGACTTAGCGCTTTCAGTGAGAAAATTAAACATCTAATTTCTTTATGAGACTTTGTCTAGAAAGTGGTTGTTGCTCCAATAACCAAGAAGGCCTAGTGCCTCGCCATTGCCTGGAAGCCAAGTATGGAAATAAAAAGTTTAGTTGACTAACTGAAAAAGCATTAAATTGAAATTAAATAATGCTTTAAAAAGTTACTCAATTCATTTGTAAATTCTCAAAAATATTTATGCTTGCAAAAATTTAGAAAAAATCTTCTAGAATATTTTTTTTGCAAAATTGTCTAAACTTGGAATTTTTTAACTTAGAAATTTTTTTCTTCTTGAAATTTTCTTTTACTTAGAAACTTTTTCTAAAAAGTATTGAAATAAAGTTTCAAAATTTTCAAAATGTTCAAAATTATTACCCTTAGATTTTCTTTTGGTACCCCATTTTTTATGTGATAAAAGGGGGAGAAGGAAAAGGTTAAAATCTAGGGAGAGGTAGATTACAATTTTTTTTTTTTACTTTTGCACTTTATTGCAATATTATTTGTTTTACTTCTATGTCTATTTACCCTACCTTAACTTAGGTTGCTCACATAAAAAAGGGGGAGATTGTTGGAAACCCAAGGTTGTTTTGATGTGATCAACAAGTTAACTTAGGTCCTGTGGTGTTTTAACCTTGTGTCTGTTGAGATGTATACTATAAGCCTAATTTTTGTATGGACATATGTTTTGAAATATTTTGAAATGAGAATCACTTTGGTCAAATGTTTGCATTTTATATTTATATATATGTCAATGCAGTTGTCAATTTAATTTATATTATAGATAACATGGTGTGTGGTGCCACACAGAAGATCATGTTATCGGTTCCTTATAAATTATAAATAGTAGCTCACAACCAAGATGGATTAGGACAAACCATTGGAACGGTTGTAATGTAATTTGGTATTAGTCTGTATTGACTATAAAATTACACTAGTACATTATGTGTGTATTGAGCAGGACCATTTGAGATTGTTTGATTTATACTAACTACAAAAAAGAACAGAACCTCTGTTATTATGGATGTGCATTCTCTTAATCCCTATATAATAACAAGTACGTATACTTAGTATTTATTTCTTTAACTTATCAATGGATGAGATTTATTCGTTAAATCAATAGACCCGATGAGTTGGGAAATAGTACTATTTATATGATGTGTTGTTGATTATAGAAGGAATCTGTGTCCTAATTATTTAGGTTGATGATGTCCCCTTGAAGAGCTCATAAGAATTATCATGTAAACTTTGCAGGTGGACTTAGTCCGGTATGATAATAAAGTTGAATGGTACTACTCTTGGAATCAGATGTTAATTAATTGAGTTGTTAGTAACTCATTTAATTAACGGGCATACGATATCTTAAACACAGGGAGATTAACACACTCATGATAAGAAGGAGCCCATATTGTAATATGAGATTGGTGCGGTAGTTCAATAATAACCCTTTAGTGGTATGGGTTATTATTGATGAACTTGGGTTGGGTGTTCGGGCCAAACACAGGACGCCCAAGCCCATCAGGAGGCCTAAACCAATTCCTCCTCTAAGTCCCTATTGTAGCCTCTATATAAAGCCTCGCATCCACCCATCCATAACTTGGTTTGGTTTAATTTGGTTTAGTTTAACTTGGTTTGGTTTAACTTGATTTGGATTAACTTGGTTTGGCTTAACTTAGTTTTGGTTTGGGAGATTTTTTCTAAATAGAATTCTGTTATTTTTCTTTTTTTGTAACCAGCGGCAAGAGTTATAAAAGGAGTAGATGGTGCCTCCTAAAACCTAATTTTCCACAATTCTCTTCTCCTCCTTTGTGGTCGGCGCCACCTTCACCTCCACCTAGGGCCGACGCCCCCCTTCCTACACCTAGGGTCGGTACCCCTCTTCCCTTGCTAGGGCCGGCACAACTCCTCCTAGGGCCTGTTGGCGCTGGGAATTCCATTCTGTGTAAATCCCCTGTACAAAAATTTGTACGAGCACAAAACCTTTCCTAGCAACCCACATGCTCGATCAGACATGTGTTTGATCAATCAAGCAAGTTCTTGATTGATCAAAGCACACCTTGATCGAAGAACAAGATCGTTGGCATCTTGTGTTGGTGTTAAGGATCCATACGAAGAAAAACAAACTAATTGCGCTACGGAATAAGATTTAGTTGTACCTTTCCTCATATGCTAAGACCTCTTAATCTTCTGCTGTATTCCTCTTCTCCTCTTGGACGTCGTGTGGGTTACGATCTACCAAGACAAAACCACATGACTCCTTCTTCTTGTTTCCAATATTTCGGCCACCAAGAGATGCTAGAAGAGGATGCCTCCTTCTCTTCTTCTTCTCCTCCAAGCAACCGGCCACAAAGTAAACTCTTCTCCAAAGGGGCGCTGACCCTAATGAAGAGGAAGGGAAAGATGCTGCAGACCCAAGGGAAAGAAGCAAGGGGAAAATAAGAGAGGAGGGGTGTCAGCCACAAGAGAATAGAAGAGGATTCTTAGGTTAATTTTTGGGCAACACCCTCTCTTCTTTTATAATCTTTGCTGGCGGCTAAAAAGGAAAGATTTTAACAAAATTCTATTTTAAATAAAATTTCCCTTTTATTCATATTATGGATGGTTACAAAAAAGGAAAGATTTTAACAAAATTAAATATCTCTTTTTTAAACCATTGTAAATAGCTATAAAAGGAAATTTTTTTAATAAAATTTTGTTTTAAATAAAATCTCACTTTTATTCCTATTGTGGATGACCCCTTGCTTGGGCACTAAGCAAAGCTTGGCCAGCCCTATGCTTGGGTAAGAAGCAGGGCTTGGGTGGATGTGAGACTTTATATATATATAGAGGCTACAACAGTGACCGAGAGGAGGAATTGATTTTGGCCTCCTGATGGACTTAACCGTCCTATGTTCGACCCGAACACCCAACTCAAGTTCATCAATAATAATCCATACCACTAAAGGGTCATTATTGAACTACCGTACCAATCCCATATTACAATATGAGCTCCTACTTATCATGAGTGTGTTAATCTCCTTGTGTTTAAGATATCGTATGTCTGTTAATTAAATAAGTTACTGACAACTCATTTAATTAACATCTGACTCCAAGAGTAGTACCACTCAACTTTATTATCTTGTCGGACTAAGTCCACCTGCAGGGTTGACATGATAATCCTTATGAGCTCCTCAAGGGGACAACATCAACCTAAATAAATAGGACACAGTTTCCCTTTATAATCAACAACACACCATATAAATGGTACTATCTCCCAATTTAGCCTATTGATTTAACGAATAAATCTCACCCATTGATAAGTTAAAGAAATAAATAGTAAGTATATGTGTTTATTATTATATCACGATTAAGAGTACGCACATCCATAATAATAGAGGTTCTATTCTTTTATATAGTCAGTATAAATCGATAAACCTTAAATAGTCCTGCTCAATACACACATAGTATACTAGTGTAATTATATAGTCAAGACAAACTAATACCAAATTACACTACAACCGTTCCAATGGTTTGTCCCTATCCATCTTGGTTGTGAGCTACTATTTATAATTTATAAGGAACCGATAACATGATCTTCTATGTGACACCACATACCATGTTATCTACAATATAAATTAAACGGAAAACTGCATCGACATATATATAAATATAAAATATAGACATTTGACCAAAGTGATTCTCATTTCAAAATATCTCAAAACTGATGTTTATATAAAAGCTAGGCTTATAGTATACATCCCAACAATCTCTCACTTATACTAAAAGACTATCCTGCCATATATGATGCCATACATCTGATTCTCATCCCCTCAACATGCCCATCAAAAGCTTTCGCCGGAAGGGCCTTAGTGAAAGGATCTGCCAGGTTATCTGCTGATGCAATCTTGGCAACAACAACTTCTCCTCGCTTTACAATG
This sequence comes from Zingiber officinale, assembly GCF_018446385.1. Lineage (NCBI taxonomy): Eukaryota > Viridiplantae > Streptophyta > Magnoliopsida > Zingiberales > Zingiberaceae > Zingiber > Zingiber officinale. The sequence continues at coordinate 13,377,681 of NC_055996.1, read as the reverse complement.
TCTCGTATCAGGTGGTACTTGCGCTCAATTTGTTTACTTGCCTTATGGGCTCGTGGTTCTTTCAAGTTTGCTACTGTACCACTATTATCACAATAAATTATGATAATTTTGGGCAAACCAGGAATCACATCTAAGTCCATTAAGAAGTTTCTGAGCTATACAGCTTCTTTGGTTGTCTCAGAGGCTGCCACATACTCAGCTTCCATGGTGGAGTCTGAAATACATTTCTGCTTAACACTCCTTCATGTTTTGGCTCCACCTCCCAAAGTAAACACATACCCTGAGGTTGACTTATTATTGCCCCTATCTGATTGGAAGTCAGAATCTGTGTAACCCACATGGAGCAAATCATCTACTTGATAAACCAGTATATAATTTCTAGTCCTTTTCAGGTACTTTAATATATTCTTTACTACAGTTCAATGTTCCTGTCCTGGGTTACTTTGATATCTTCTAACTATGCCCACGGCAAAACAGATATCTGGTCTCGTACATAGCATCACATACATTAGGCTTCCTACAGCCGAAGCATAAGGAACCACTTTCATCTCCTCTATCTCCATTGATGTTTTAGGACACATCTCTTTAGATAAAGGTACTCCATGCCGAAAAGGTAGAAAACTTTTCTTAGAGTTTTACATGCTAAAACGAGCTAGGATAGTATCGATGTATGAAGCTTGGGATAAGTACATCGTCTTTTTCTTGCGATCCCTATTACTTTGATCCCAAGAATATGTCCACATTCTCCCAATTCCTTCATATCAAACTGCTTGGACAACCATACCCTTACGTCTGATAATACTTTGACATTGTTGCCAATGAGCAAAATGTCATCTACGTATAGTACAAGAAATACCACCACATTTTCGTCACTTTTCTTGTATACACAAGACTCATCCGGGCATTGAATGAATCCATAAGACTGGATCACTTCATCAAATTGGATGTTCCAAGATCTCGAAGCTTGCTTCAATCCATAAATGGACCGATTGAGCTTACATACAAGATGCTCTTTGTCTTTTGCAATGAATTCCTTTGGTTGCTTCATATAGATGTTTTCTTCAAGACTTCCGTTAAGGAAAGCTGTCTTGACATTCATTTGCCAAACCTCATAATCCATATGAGCAATAATAGATAAAAGAATCCGGATAGACTTGAGCATGGCTACCGGTAAAAAAGTTTCCTCATAATCGATTCCCTCTTTCTGAGTATATCCCTTCACAACAAGCCTCGCTTTAAAGGTTTCCACCTTCCCATCTATCCCTCTTTTCCTTTTGTAGACCCATTTACATCCAATGGCTTTTACACCATTTGGTGGTTTTACAAGCTCCCAAACTTGATTAGAACACATAGATTATATTTCAGAGTTCATTGCACTTTGCCAAGATGCTGCATCTTTATCTTGGAGTGTTTCATCATATGTCCAGGGATCAGGTTCATGTTCACTAGGGATCAAGTCCAAAGACTCTCTCAAAACATGAATCTATCAGGTTGCCGAACAACCCTCCCACTACGACGAGGCACTACCTGTAATTGTGCATCATTTGTGACACGTGTTATAGTTTCTTATGGTATCTCATCTTGTACCGTTGGTACTAAATTAGACGTGTCCTCTTTTATTTCCTCAAGAACAATTTTACTCATGGGCTTATGGTTCATTACATAATCCTCTTCTAAAAATCAGGCATTAGTTCTAACAATGACCTTCTGATCTTTGGGACTATAAAACAAACGACCTTTTATTCCTTTATAGGATAACCCACAAACAAGCGAACTTCTGTACGTGATTCCAATTTATCAGCATCTCCCTTCAGCACATGTGCTGAACTACCCCAAATTCGAATGTGTCTTAGACTAGGCTTATGCTCATTCTATAATTCTGTGGGAGTAGAGGGTACTGACTTAGAAGGTACCAAGTTCAGAATGTACGCCGCCGTTTCCAGAGCATATCTCCAAAATGATTTTGGTAATTCTGAATAACTCATCATTGATCTAACCATTTCCATAAGAGTCCTATTCCTTCGTTCCGCCACACCATTCTGTTGGGGTGTACCAGGTGTAGATAATTGGGATTGAATCCTGGTCTCTGATAAGTAATTCCTAAACTCTCTTAAGAGATACTCTCCACCACGATCTGACTGTAGTGTCTTGATATTTTTACCATGACGTTTCTCCACATCAGCCTTGTACTCTTTGAACTTATCAAAGCACTCAGACTTGCGGTGCATCAAGTAAATGCACCCATACCTCGAATAGTCGTCTATAAAAGAGATAAAATATTAGAAACCACCTCTCGCCTGGATAGTCATAGGTCCACACAAATCAGAATGAACCAGTTTCAACATTTCTTTGGCTCTATACCCCTGTGCCTTAAAAGGTCTCTTGGTTATTTTTCCTTACAAGCAAGATTTGCAAGTTGGAAAGTTTTCCACCACCAATGAACCCAAAGGTCCATCGGCTATTAACTTTTGAATCCTACTCAAGTTAATATGACCTAGCCTTAAATGACAAAGATATGTTTGGTTCATTTCTGAAGGTTGCTTTCTCTTATTAGAATTAGAAGATGTGTTATTAATTTCCATTTGTTGCATCGTGAGAGTTAATGGATTAAGAGTATACAAATTGTCAACCAATGTACCAGAACAGATAACCACCATATTTTTCTTGACAACCACTTTATCATCAAAAGAAACAGAATATCCATCATTAAATAATTTAGAAACTGAAATCAAGTTCTTTCTAAAACATGGTACGTAAAAGACAATTTCTCAAAATCAATGTTTTATTCCTATCAAAAGATAAATAAACATCTCCCACTGCAACAACCGTCACTTTCATAACATTGCCCATGTAGACGGTGATCCCCCTTCATGTAGTCATCGAGTTTCCTGGAACCCCTGCAATGAATTGCAGACATGATCAGTGACTCCCATATCTACACACCAGGTACTGGTAAATAACACTACTAAACATGTTTCAATAACTAATGAATGAGATATACCTTTATTGTTCTCCTTTCTACGAGGACAGTCCACCTTCCAATATCCAGACTGCTTGTATGTGAAGCACTTGCCCTTCGACTTCTTCACACCTGCTTGCAGTCCAGTCCCTTGAGGTTGAATCACTCTCTTTGCTGAACCAACTTGTTTCTTTTTCTTCTTCCTGCCTTTCGACTTAGAAGCAGAAACGTTTTCAGCAATGTGAATTTGAGAACTTTGATGAAATAGCCCTTCTGCTGCTTGGAGTTCTGTCAGAAGTTCCGCCAATGAATTAGTCCTTTTGTTCATGTTATAGTTCAGGCGGAACTGCTCAAAACTCTTGGGTAGCGTTTGGAGAATGATATCGACCTGGGTTTCCCCATTGATTTTAGCTCCAAGGATTTGTATCTCGTTCAAGTGAGCCATCATTTTGAGGATATGATCCCTCACGGGTGTCCCCTCAGTCATGGTGGTCATCATCAGGTTTCTCATAGCCTCCTACCTAGCAGCCTGATTCTGGTGTCCGAAGAGTTTTTTAAGATTGTACATCATGTCATAGGTAGTAGGCATGGCCTAATGCTGATGTTGTAGCACATTTGACATAGAAGCCAAAATGTAACACTGCGCCATCTCATCTGCCTTAATCCATTTCCTATGTCTGTCAATCTCCTCTTCACTAGACTCACTATCAGGCACATTAGGACAGACCTCAAAAAGTACGAACTTGTATCCTTCAACAGTTAAGATAATGTCCAAGTTTCGTTTCCAATCAATATAATTGAGACCAGTAAATTTGTTTTCTTTTAAAATAACAGCAAGAGGATTGAAAGTCATTTTGAAATTCTGAGAATCACAAAATAAAATATTTGGTCAAAACTTTAGAATTTAAAATAATATTAATTCCTCGAACAATATAATTTAAATTCACCAACACCTCAAAACACCATGAATTTTGTATGCCATGATAGTGTGGATGTATACTAATTCAAACATTTGTGAGAGAAGTTTTATCCATTAATTTTATTATCTTGTCAACCTAACTTTATGACAAATAAAATTAATAGTTAGTTTGTCTTTGGTCACACAAATAATAGCAGTGACTCCGATGGGGAGGATACTATTAAATACGTCTAAATGTATATCATTACTTGATACTTAATCCATTAATTAGAATTATACCCCTTCAGATGGAGAAGATCACACAAACCTAAATAATTTTTTATAATCATCCATAGAGGAATTTTGATCTAGTGATCCGCAAACAAACTCATCCAATATGGAAGAAGACACTTAAAACCAACGCGCAAGTTTGTATGCATCACTTACAAATCAGTAATGGAGACCGTGGAATTTATTTAAATAATTCCTCTTCCACTTAGTTATTTAAAATCAAGGAATTTTAACATACACACACATCACACATGCACACAAGCACACAAACACAACATATAAAGGCAATAAATATGAAACTAAATTTTTAACTCACTACAACAAAATCCCTCATAGACATCAGTGGAACAACAACGGTTTTAGGCTAAAACCGATGTCTTTGAGTATTTTACACCGATTTTTCTAAAAACCAGTGTCTATGAGCGCAGATTTTAGCTCATAGACATCGGTTTTTTAGGCGATGTCTATGACCGCCCTTTTTTTCGTTAATAGACATCGATTTTAACATCGATTTTTAAAATCTGATGTTAATGAACCAAAATAAAATATTTTAATTTCCCCACAAGCCAAAATTTACAACATTTTACAAAGTTCCCTCCAAACCTAAACAAATATCGCGGCCCTTCTCTCACCCTAAACCTAAACCTAAACCTCTGCGTTCCAGGCGACGTCTGTTCTTTCTTCTTCTTATTTTCTTGTTAAGGTTTATTTCTGATCTTGTTTTTGCCTCTCACTCGGTTTGATTCGAGTTCCATGGTGAGAAAATTGTCGTTTTGTTTTCCTTCCATTATCGACTTCCTTGATATGACGAGAAGAAACAAAATTACAAATCGCCCCGTTATCGTTTTGATCTGCCTTTCACTCACTCGATTTCATCGTGTTGATCTACGTTTGATCTTCGATTGCTCTGTGATTTTTCTGGTAAGAACCCTAATCTTCTCGTGGTTTGTTTGATCTGTGATTTCTCTAGTAAGAATCCTATACTCTGTTAGTGGTTGATCTGCGATTTCTCTGGTAAGAAGCCTATAATCTGTTAGTGGTTGATCTACATCGTGTTGATCTGTTATTTCTTCGCTTGATCTGCGATTCGTGAGCTCACCGTGGTTGATCTGCGATTTCTCAGCGATTTTTTGGGTAAGAACCCTAATCTTTTCGTGGTTTCATCGTGTTAATCTGTGTTTGATCTGCGATTTCTGTGATTTCTCTGGTAAGAACCCTCATCTGTTCGTGGTTGATCTGCTATTTCTCTTCGTGATCTGCGACTTCTCTAGTAAGATCTGCGTTTTCTCTGTGTGATTTGCGATTTCTCTGTAAGAATCTAATCTGTTCGTGGTTGATCTTCGATTTCTCTGCGTGATCTTCAATTTATCTGCACGATCTGTGATTTCTCTGGTAAGATCCCTAATCTGTTCAGGTTTCATTGTGTGCGATTTCTCTGCGTGATCTGCGATTTCTCTGGTAAGAACTCTAATATGTTTGTGGTTGATCTGCGTTTGATCTGTGATTGCTCTGGTAATAACCCTAATCTATTCGTGGTTTCATCGTGTTGATCTGTGTTTGATCTGCGATTTCTCTGCGTGATCTTCGATTTCTCTAGTAAGAACCCTAATCTGTTTTTAGTTTATCTGCGTTTGATCTACGATTTCTCTCTGTGATATGCGATTTCTCTGGTAAGAACCCTAATCTGTTCATGGTTGGTCTGCGATTTCTCTGCGCGATCTGTGATTCTATGGTAAGAACCCTAATCTCTTCGTGATTTCATTGTGTTGATCTGCCATTTCTCTGCGTCATCTGCTATTTCTCTGTTCGTGCACCTTTTGTTATTTGTAAAATAATGGATTCAGAGATCTTGTTTATTTTATTATAGAAACAAGTAATGGGTTGGTGCACACATTGTAATGAGGAATGCGCCGCCATATATCGGGATCCTGACGACAATCATTTGTAAGTTTGTTTTGTATATATTCGTTTGTTTTGATCTTGATATGACTCGAGTTCTGCACATATCTTCAAGATTGTTACTCTGCCTTCTGTGCATCATCATTATCATATGTTCTGCACATGTTGTGTTTGTCAAAATTCCACACTCGTCAGTAACTTTGATTTGCTCTTCAGTTAAATCGGATGGATTGTTCATTTAGTCGATGGATTCTTCCCCTTTTTGCCTCATTGGATTTCTAAGGCTCGTAATGTTGTTTTGCAGCATGGGCATTTAGGATTTATGCTCTCATGTTATGATGCTGAAGTTAGCTACGATGGCCGCACTGACACTTTTCTGGCAAGGTATGCGGACAATTGCTCTCATTTGAATTCAAAATATGTTCTCCTTTTGATGAAAAGTTAAGTTGTGTCTGTCAAAGTTATCACACTGGCTTCATATAACATGGCGTGCGTTATTCATTCTTCTCGACTTGTAGATATCCACCACATGTAAGAAGAACTGTGGTCATAGAAGAAGTTGGCCAAAATATATATATACTCTATGATCGTATGTATAAGAGACTTTCTTTAATGTATATGAAAATGCATATTATAAACGTTACAGTCTTTGTTCAAATTAGTGCCTCTTTTACATTCTCAAAAAGACTCTTTCAGGCACAAGGAAGAAGAAGAGCTTCTGAATATTTGTTTCTTCCAGGTTCAGACAGCTACAGAATCAGCTTTGGTAACTGCTATGGCTCGCATCATGGGCGAGAATGTGGCAATTCTCATCCGACGCAACAAGAACGTCAAGGAAATAACTGATATTGAAGAGAAGATGGAGAAGCTCAAGGAGTTGTTGTTGATTGTTAACATGGTGATCCAAGATGTCGAGTCCCGCCCTTTCACTTATGATGTGAAGATCTTGTCAAGGAAGCTCAGGTACTTGGTCTACGATCTCGAGGATGTTGTGGATTGCTATGACACTGAAGTCTTGCGCAAGCAGAGATCAAGAGCTTCTTTTAGGTCGGTGAATGATTTCTTCTCTTCTAATAACCAAATTTTGTTTAAGAGTAGGCTAGGCAGCATGATAAAAGCTGTAACAGATAGTCTGGATTCAATTTTACTTCAAAAGTCAAAGCTTTTGAATTTGTCACAAGGCAATTTTGTGATGGAAATCGACATTTAGATCAGTATAGGTTGATAAAACTTGATCAGTATAGGTTGATAAAACTTGAAAATATGGATATTAGTAGTGATATAGTCTTGCATAAATCTCAATGGAGATATAGATCAGTATAGGTTTAGGGTTTAGATACTGTGTTTTTTCACCTTGTTTGTTCGTCTCAAGGAGTTGGAGCTTTTCCCGGAGGTCAAATCATTGGAGAAAATACGACTATTTCATGATGACCTCTGCCACAGTTATTCTGTGAGGGATCAACTTTTGAAGGTACATCTTCTCCTTTTCTTTTCTTGCTAACCAGTTGTTTTATCTTATTCTAACTTGGTATTTCTTTAGTTAAAACGAGCTTATTGTCTTCCTAAAAGGTTTCTTATATGGAGGCATATAGCATCACTGACAAATTATATTTGATTTCATTTCCAATTTAATATGCTGAATGCCAATTAATTTGGATTAAATTATATGTTTTTTTTAGTCTTCGAAACCTTCACAAGAAGTTGATGTCAGGAGAGATTATTGAGAAAAAGATTAATGATATAGGACAGGTGTCTAAAAGAAACTTCTGGGATAATGATCCAGATGTTATTAGTGCGTTTGGATGCTTGTTGACCTGTGCAGCTCCAATGAAGAAAATGTTACGAGTGGAATGCTTGCAGATTTCATATCTCGGGTTAGTGGTGAACTTTTTTTTTTTTTTTTATTTTTTACCAATGACCTTCAAGATGTTTTAGATCTTCTACAATATGACATTTGACACCTGCTATTTTATAAAAGAAAATAATTGCTACAGACTGGTATAGGTGATCCTTGTCATGCTGTCTTTCATTTGCCAACTATGTCTACTGAAAGCCACACCATGCATTTTGTTGGTTGATGTAGTTGGACTGATCTCTCTCTCTCTCTCTCCTGGTTGTCTATTTGTTGCTTTCTCTTGTTAGAATCATACAGTTCCATGTTATTAATTGCCCAATGACTTGATGTTGAACTTTGTGCTATTAAATAGTTTCCTGATTGTGAATACTTCATTACTTGTAAATTAACTAGATATACACTTTTCAGTTGATCTGTTACAGTAAAAGCCAGCCTGCAGCACAGACACCCTACCAACCTGCTCCAGCAGTCCAGCCATCAAGTGCATTCTCATTTTCAAATTTTGGACAGATACAACCAGGTATATCTGATGAATTTTCCTGTCACATATTTGATTTTTCTAATTGGTTTCCTTGATTTGATTATTTATGTCAAGTTTCTTTTCTTTTCTTTTTCTTTTGAAAATTCAGCCTCTTCCAGTGGCTTTGGTGCTATGCCAAACATCTTCAGTCAAAGCAGCATTGGACATGCCGTATGTTCCTTTTCCTTTTTTGCTGTATTGTCTTTCCACCCGACATTTCTTCTTTTTTATATGCTAATGCTGCCAGCAATATGGTTCCTTGCAATATTCTGCAATCTAATTGTTAAAAGGTGACCTACACAGTTAGTCATCCTGCCATGTCAAAACAACTGAGCTTAGTTTTTATTAAAGAAAAAGGGACTAGATCTAGTACTAATCAATTATCCTAGTTTTTTCTCAGATCCGTGATCTTGTTCTTCTTTAGTCTTTTTTATATTGCAAAATGTAAACATGCTTTTAAGAGACAACAACAACCTCTGCTTGCCTGCAATATTATCATGTAAGACATGATAATATTGTAATAGATGCATCAATCTAATAATGGCATGTTCCATGCTCTATGAAAAGAAATTTTGTCAGCTAAGGAAACTTCTTGATGAATCACATATTGAGGAGTTAATGAGCCAATTGACTTGGAACTTAGTCTAATGGTTTCCATAACTGTTTTAACTTGAAATGATTTTTCTTTACAATAGCCGTTAACCAAGTTATGCCTTATTTAACAATAGCCGTTAACCAAGTTGCTGCAGTTCCACTTAATTAACACTTTCACTGCATATCAATCCACCTTGTATTTGCCTGCTTCATTGATTGCGTGGTGATGGTGAATTTTATAGCTTTTGCTCCTTATTGTATTATGTCTATTAGCCATGTGTATACAAAGGGCACAGTTGCATTCTTGCTTATGAGATTTGGAAGATGGCATCAGAGGTAGTACAATAAATAGTATATCTCTTCATTTGCTTGTTAACTATGAACATTTTCTTTGTTCTTCTATGCTTCCTTTATTGTTATATTCGTTATCTTCCACAGCAGCCTTTAAAAACTCAGTATTCTATTTTATTTGATACTTGCACACATTTGTTTAAGTTATTTGACATATGGTGGATTTATGTGTTTTTACTGTTTACAAATCTCAAGTACTCCAGAGTTGAAATTGATGAAGTGCGGTTCGAGTGGGCTGAATGCATGCTAGATTACATTTGAGACAGTTGTACCTTGATGTGTTAACAGAATGTTATACTTTGATTCTGATATCTATTAGCTAGCTTTTGATGTAAAAAGAATGTTTGGGTATTTTATGGATATTGTTGTAAGAAGATTATTTATATAATTTGTGAATATTTGTGTATTTTATGGATATTATTGAATGAAGAATATTTGTACAATTTGTGAATATTTGTGTATTTTTTTTTTGTTATTGTCGGTTTTAAAATCAAATCTGTGCTGTTAAAAAATATACATATTACATCGGTTTTCCACCGATGTAAAACCGGTGTTATAAAGTAATATTACATCGGTCATTTACCGCTGCCAAAACTGGTGTTATTAACATACAATATTACATCGGTTTTACACCGTTGATGAAACGGTGTCGTTAAGTGATACTACACCGGTTAATAACCGATTCGAAGACCGGTGTCGTTAAGTGATACTACACCGGTTTTAACCCGATGTCTAAAATGGCAGACTTTTAACATCGGCTTCATAGACATCGGTCGAAAATCAAATAGACACCGGTGGAAAACCGATGTCTATGAAGGTTTTTGTTGTAGTGACTATTATGGCCTTATCCATCGCTGTCCTCCGTATTTCACCAACCCTAGCCGTTGCCAACCCTAGCCAGGTGAGGAGGAGAATACCTAGCCACCGGCCCTAGGGTTTATGTCGTCGCGTCTATCTTGCTTCCTTCTTCATCGCGCCTCCGGTCCTTAAGGTAGCACCACGCATAGCAAGTCGCAACAATAAGAAATAAAAAATTACATTTATCGATCCTATATTCCATGAAGGAATGTACATGTAATGTAAATCAAACAAAATGTAAAATAAACTAATACAGCTCCGGCTGTATTTAATAATTACAATCATGCACACACGAAATACCCTCGACATGCCCGAGGGTTCAAATCACATACAAACACAATATGTTATAATAGTTGGAACTAGGATGCCTGCAACCACAAAGTTAATCTATTTTGTATATCCTACTATTATCCTACCTAAATTATATATGAACAGTGCATAATTTAACGAAAAACCAAACACTCAGAGGCAGAAAACCTGCTTTGATACCAATTGTTGGCACTGGGAATTCCGTTCTATGTAAATCCCCTGTACAAAAATTTGTACGAGCATAGAACCTTTCCTAGAAACCCACATGCTCGATCAGACATGTGTTTGATTAATCAAGCAAGTTCTTGATTGATTAAAGAACACCTTGATCGAAACACAAGATTGCTGGCCTCTTGTGTTGGTGTTAAGGATCCATACGAAGAAAAACAAACTAATTGCGCTGCGAAATAAGAATTAGTTGTACCTTTCCTTGTATGCTAAGACCTCTTGATCTTCTGCTGTATTCCTCTCCTTCTCTTAGACGTCGTGTGGGCGACGATCTTCCAAGACAAAACCACCTGACTCCTTCTTCTTGTTTCCAATCTTTCGACCACCAAGAGATGCTAGAATAGGATGCCTCCTTCTCTTCTTCTTCTCCTCCAAGCAACCAGCCACAAAGTAAACTCTTCTCCAAAGGGGCGCCGACCCTAATGAAGAGGAAGGGAAAGATGCTGCTAGCCCTAGGGAAAGAAGCAAGGGGAAAATAAGAAAGGAGGGGTGCCGACCACAAGAGAATAGAAGAGGATTCTTAGGTTAGTTTTTGGGCACCACCCTCTCTTCTTTTATAATCTTTCCTGGCGGCAAAAAAGGAAAGATTTTAACAAAATTCTTTTTTAAATAAAATTTTCCTTTTATTTCTATTGTGGATGGTTGTAAAAAAGGAAAGATTTTAACAAAATTAAAAATCTCTCTTTTAAACCATTGCAAATAACTATAAAAGGAAAAATTTTTAACAAAATTCTGTTTTAAATAAAATCTTCCTTTTATTCGTATTATGGTCGGCCCCTTGCTTGGGCACCAAGCAAGGCTTGGACGACCCTTATCTTGGGCACCAAGTAAGGCTTGGCCGATCCTATGCTTGGGTAAGAAGCAGGGCTTGGGTTGATGTGAGACTTTATATATATAGAGGCTACAACAGGGACCAAGAGGAGGAATTGGTTTTGGCCTCTTGATGGACTTGAGCTTCTTGTGTTCGACCCAAACACCCAACTCAAGTTCATCAATAATAACTCATACCACTAAAGGATCATTATTGAACTATCGCACTAATCCCATATTACAATATATGCTCCTACTTATCATGAGTGTGTTAATCTCCCTGTGTTTAAGATATCGTATGCTCATTAATTAAATAAGTTACTGACAACTCATTTAATTAACATCTGACTCCAAGAGTAGTACCACTCAACTTTATTATCATGTCAGACTAAGTCCACTTGCAGGATTTACGTGATAATCCTTACGAGCTCCTCAAGGGGACATCATCAACCTAAATAAATAGGGCACAGTTTCCCTTTATAATCAACAACACACCATATAAATGGTACTATCTCCCAACTTATCGGGCCTATTGATTTAACAAATAAATCTCACTCATTGATAAGTTAAAGAAATAAATACTAAGTATATGTGTTTATTATTATATCGAGATTAAGAGTACGCACATCCATAATAATGGAGGTTATGTTCTTTTTTATAATCAGTATAAATCGAAAAACCTCAAATGGTTATGCTCAATACACACATAATGTACTAGTATAATTATATAGTCAGGACAAACTAATACCAAATTACACTACAACCGTTTCAATGGTTTGCCCTTATCCATCTTGGTTGTGAGCTACTATTTATAATTTATAAGGAACCGATAACATGATCTTCTGTGTGGCATCACACACCATGTTATCTATAATATAAATTAAATGGGCAACTGCATCGACATATATATAAATATAAAATGCAGACATTTGACCAAAGTGATTCTCATTTCAAAATAACTCAAAAATAGATGTTCATACAAAAGCTAGGCTTATAGTATACATCTCAACAGGGCCGGCGCCACACCTCCTCCTCCTTGGTGGTCGGCATATTAGAGAAGAGGAAGAAGAGGAGAAGGAAGAAGATTAGAAGGTGCCCCATCCTAGAGACTTCTTTTGTGGCCAGCGGTTTGGAAACAAAGAAGAGAAGGAGGGTGGTGTTGTCTTGGTAGATCATCACCCACACGATGTCCAAGAAGAGGAGTGGAATACAGCAGAAGATCAAGAGGTCTTTAGCTACAAAGGAAAGGTACAACTAGTTCTTTAATTCCGCTGTGTAATTAGTTTAGTTTTCTTTGTATCATTTTGAATACCAACACAAGAGGCCAGTGATGTTGTACTTTGATCAAGGTGTACTTTAATCCATCAAGAATTCGCTTGATTAATCAAACACATGTTTGATCGAACATGCGGGTTGCTAGGAAAAGTTCTGTTCTTGTACAATTTTTGTATAGGGAAATTTAAATAGAACAGAATTCCAGCGCCTTCAAGTGGTATCAGAGGATGATTTCTGGTTCCGTGTGATTGGTTTTCAGTTAAATTATGCACTTCTCGTACATAAGTTTAGGCAAGATGATAATAGGATGTGTAAGAAAGATTAACTCTGTGGTTGCAGGCATCCTAGATCCAACTATTATGGCCCGTTGTGTGTTGTGTATTATTTGAACCCTCGGGCATGTCGAGGTTGTTTTGTGTGTGAATGATTGTAATAATTAAATACGACCAGTTGCCGTATTATTTTTTTACATTCTGTTCGATCTAGAATACATGTAAATTCCTTTGTAGAATATAGGATCGATAAATGTAATTTTTATTTCTTTTGGTCGCAGCTTGTATCCTTGCTATGCGTGGTGCTATTTTGAGGACCGGAGGTGCAACGAAGAAGGAAGCAAGATAGACGCGACGACTTGATCTATTGGCGGCATATTGGAGGACAACGTTGGATGAGGCTATAATAGTTGAAAATTTTATTTTCATATTTATTGCCTTTATATGCTATTTTTTTGTGCTGTGATGTGTGTGTTGTGATGTATGTGCTATGATGTATGTGCTGTGATGTGTGTACATATTAAAATTCCTCAATTTAAATAACTAAGTAGAAGAGGGATTATTTAAATAAATTCCACGGTCTCCATTACTGGTTTGTAAGTGATGCATTCAAACTTTCGCGTCGGCTTTAAGTGGATTCCTCCATATCGGATGAGTTTGTTTGCAGATCACTAGATCAAATTTCCTCTATGGATGATTATAGGAAATTATTTAGATATGTGTGATCTTCTCCATCTTAAGGGGCACAATCCTAATTAATGGATTAAGTATCAAGTAATGGTATATACTTAGGCGCATTTGATAGTATCCTCCCCATCGGAGTCACTACTATTATTTGTGTGACCGAAGATGAACCAATTATTAATTTTATTTGTCATAAAGTTAGGTTGGCAAGATAATAAAATTAATGGGTAAAACCTCCTCTTACAAATGTTTGAATTAGTATATGTCCACACTATCGTAGCATATGAAATTCACGGTATTTTGAGGTGTTGGTGAATTTAAATTATATTGTTCGAGGAATCAATATTATTTTAAATTCTAAAGTTTTGATCAAATATTTTATTTTATGATTCTCAGGATTTCAAAATGGCTTTCAATTCTCTTTCTGTTATTTTAAAAGAAAATAAATTTACTGGTCTAAATTATATTGATTGGAAACGGAACTTGGACATTGTCTTAACTGCTGAAGAATATAAGTTCGTACTTCTTGAGGTATGTCCTAGCGTGCCTGATAAGGATTCTAGTGAATAGGAGATAGAGAGACATAGGAAATGGGCTAAGGCAGATGAGATGGTGCGGTGTTACATTCTGTCTTCTATGTCTAATGTGCTGCAACATCAGCATCAGACCTTACCCACTGCCTATGATATGATGCTCAATCTTAAGGAACTCTTCGGACACCAGAATAGGGTTGCCAGGCAGGAGGCCATGAGAAACTTAATGAAGACCACCATGACTGAGGGGACACCCGTAAGGGATCATATCCTCAAGATGATGGCTCATTTGAATGAGATGGAAGTCATTGGAGCTGAAATCGATGGGGAAACCCAGGTCGATATCATTCTCCAAATGCTGCCAAAAAGTTTTGAGCAGTTCTGCCTGAACTATAACATGAACAAAAGGGTTTATTCATTGGCGGAACTTCTGACATATCTCCAAGCGGCAGAAGGGCTATTTCGTCATAGTTCTCAATTTCACATTGCTAAAAATGTTTCTTCTTCTAAGCCGACAGGCAGAAAGAAGAAGAAGAAACAAGTTGGTTCGGCAAAAAAAGTGATTCGACCTCTAGGGACTAGACCGCAGGAAGGTGTGAAGAAGTCGAAAGGCAAGTGCTTCACATGCAAGCAGTCTGGACATTGGAAGGTGGACTGTCCTCGCAGAAAGGAGAACAATAAAGGTATATCTTATTCATTAGTTGTTGAAACATGTTTAGCGATGTTATCTATCGGTACCTGGTGTGTAGATACGGGAGTCACTGACCATGTCTGCAATTCATTGCAGGGGTTCCAGGAAACCAAACGACTACATGAAGGCGAGATTACCGTCTACATGGGCAATGCTACGAGAGTGGCGGCTGTTGTAGTGGGAGATGCTTATTTATCTTTTGATAGGAATAAAACTTTGATTTTGAAAAATTATCTTTACATACCATGTTATAGAAAGAACTTGATTTCAGTTTCTAAATTATTTATGGATGGATATTCTGTTTCTTTTGATGATAAAGTGGTTGTTAAGAAAAATAGGGTGGTTATCTGTTTTGGTGCGTTGGTTGGCAATTTGTATACTCTTAATCCAATAACTCTCACGATGCAACAAATGGAAATTAATAACATATTTTCTAATTCTAATAAGAGAAAGCAACATTTGGAAATAAACTAAACATATCTTTGACATCTAAGGTTGGGTCATATTAACTTGAGTAGGATTCAAAGGTTAATAGATGATGGACCTTTGGGTTCATTGGTGGTGGAAAACTTTTTGACCTATGAGTCTTACTTGGAAGGAAAAATGACCAAGAGGCCTTTTAAGGCAAAGGGGTATAGAGCCAAAGAAGTGTTGTAATTGGTTCATTCTGATTTGTGTGAGCCTATGACTATCCAAGCAAGAGGTGGTTTTGAATATTTTATCTCTTTTATAGATGACTATTTGAGATATGGGAACATTTACTTGATGCGCCGCAAGACTGAGTGCTTTGATAAGTTCAAAGAGTACAAGATTGATGTGGAGAAATGTCATGGTAAAAGTTTCAAGACACTACGGTCTAATAGTGGTGGAGAGTACCTCTTAAGAGAGTTTAGGAGTTACTTATCAGAGGTGGGGATTCAATCCCAATTTTTTGCACTTGGTACACCCCAACAGAATGGTGTGGCGGAACGAAGGAATAGGACTCTTATGGAAATGGTTAGATCAATGATGAGTTATTCAGAATTACCAAATTTATTTTGGGGATATGCTCTGGAAACGGCGGCGTACATTTTGAACTTGGTACCTTCTAAGCCAGTACCCTCTACTCCCACAGAATAGTGGAATGGGTGTAAGCCTAGTTTGAAATACATTCAAATTTGGGGTAGTCTAGCACATGTGCTGAAGGGAGACACTGATATGTTGGAATCACGTACAGAAGTTCGGTTTGTGGGATATCCTAAAGGAACGAAAGGTGGTTTGTTTTACAATCCTAAAAATTAGAAGATCATTGTTAGCACTAATGCTCAATTTTTAGAAAAAGATTATGTAATGAACCACAAGCCCATGAGTAAAATTATTCTTGAGGAAAAGTCCACCTACAGGGTTTACATGATAATCCTTATGAGCTCCTCAAGGGGGCATCATCAACCTAAATAATTAGGACACAGATTTCTTCTATAATCAACAACACACCATATAAATAGTACTATTTCCCAACTCATCGGGCATATTGATTTAACGAATAAATCTCACCCATTGATAAATTAAAGAAATAAATACTAAGTATACGTGCTTGTTATTATATAGGAATTAAGAGGACAAACATCCATAATAATAGAGATTTGTTCTTTTATGTAATCAGTATAAATCGAACAACCTCAAATGGTCCTGCTCAATACACACATAGTGTACTAGTGTAATTTTATAGTCAAGACAGACTAATACCAAATTATATTGCAACTGTTCCAATGGTTTGTAATAATCCATCTTGGTTGTGAGCTACTATTTATAATTTATAAGGAACTGATAACATGATCTTCTGTGTGGCACCACACACCATGTTATCTACAATATAAATTAAATGGACAACTGCATTGACATATATATAAATATAAAATACAAATATTTAACCAAAGTGATTCTCATTTCAAAATATTTCAAAACAGATATTCATACAAAAGCTAGGCTTATAGTCTATATCCCAACAATCTCCCACTTATACTAAAAGACTATGTTGTCATAAATGTTGTCATACATCTGATTCTCATCCCCTTAACATGTCTATCAAAAGCTCTCATCGGAAGGGCCTTAATGAAAGGATCTGCTAGGTTATCTGCTGATTTGGATTAACTTAGTTTTAGTTTGGGAGATTTTTTCTAAACAAATTTTTGTTATTTTTCTTTCTTTGTAATCGACGGCTAGAGTTATAAAAGGAGTAGGTGGTGCCCCCTAAAACCTAATTTTTCACAATTCTCTTCTCCTCCTTTGTGGTCGGTGCCATCTTCACCTCCACCTAGGGCCGGCGCCACCTCCCTCAAGGGTCGGCACCCCCTTCCTCCACCTAGGGTCGGTGCCCCTCTTCCCTTGCTAGGGCTGGCACAACTCCTCCTCCTAGGGCCAACAGCACACCTCCTCCTCCTTGGTGGCCGACGGATTGGAGAAGAGGAAGAAGAGGAGAAGGAAGAAGATTAGAAGGCACCCCATCCTAGAGCATCCTTTTATGGCCGGTGGTTTGAAACAAAGAAGAGAAGGAGGGTGGTGTTGTCTTGGTAGATCGTCGCCCACACGACGTCCAAGAAGAGGAGAGGAATACAGTAAAAGATCAAGAGGTCTTTAGCTACAAAGGAAAGGTACAACTAGTTCTTTAATTCCGCTGCGTAATTAGTTTAGTTTTCTTTGTATCATTTTGAATACCAACACAAGAGGCCAGCAATCTTGTACTTCGATCAAGGGGCGCTTTGATCCGTCAATAATTTGCTTGATTAATCAAACACTTGTTTGATCGAACATGCGAGTTGCTAGGAAAAGTTCTGTTCTTGTATAATTTTTATACAGGGAAATTTAAACAGAATGGAATTTCAGCGCCTTTAGTGTCTAAGTGTGCAGGAGCTTAGGAGCACAGGGAGTCAACCAAAAGATGTAGCTAGCGAGAAGGATGACACCGGAGAGAGCCGATGGGCTCGGTGCGTCCGAGGGAAGAGGTGCTGCGGAAGAGTATGCGGGCGCACAAGAAGGAAGCGCACGGCGTTTCTGAGGGACGAGAAGCCGGAGCGGAAGGTTGCTCGAGAAGGTCAAAATTGGGTTCAGGTGGGCCTTATTTTGGTTGGTTAAAATCACCCAAGCGAGCAGAGCCAGAGCGGAAGACTCAGACCGAGGTGAGCAGCACCGGAGTAGAGGGCCCGAACCAAAAGTCAACTAAGTTGACATTTATTGGTCCGGGCGCTCGGAACCTGATTTTGATCGGATCGCGTTTGCCCGCTATCCGTTGTGAAAGGAATAAAATTTTATCCCCCTTCCAGGCGCTTGGAACCGTCCTGGCGCCCCGACCATGGCTATAAATACAACCTTGATCCAGAAGCTTTTCATCAGAACAAGAATTAGCAATACAACACTTGTGAGCTTCTATTTCTAGTTTAGCTTCTCTTTTTGCACTTTCACAGTTGTAAGAGGCTTCTCCACCTAAAGGAGATCTTTTAAGTGTGCGATTCATTCCTTGGATTAACAACCTCCTTGGTTGTAACCAAGTCAAGTCTGTGAGCATTTTCTTTTAGTTTATTGCTTTCAATTTTATGCAAGTGTTTAAGTTATAAGTTCGAGAAGGGTATTTTGTATTTGTGTTTTTTTAGGGCTATTCAACCCCCCTTCTAGTCGGCCAACCAGTCCCAACAGTAGATTGTTGTCGGGTAATTGTTTTTCCTAAAGACAATTTACTAAGGTCTTTATTTATGCTTTCTAGGGCTTCTTTTAGATCGCTTGTGTGGGTGTTTTTATAGATATGATTTTCAAGGGTAAGAAGTTGAGTTTCTAATACCATGAGCCTATAATGTAAGGAAGTAAGTGTTGGAGCAATCCCAATGGTCCGCGGGACCATGTGTTTTGGTGTTTGGGCAAAGGGTTTAAGTTAGGTTCACCCTTGTATTTGATATGTGTACTTGAGTTGAGCAGGACTGCAGGATACACATGTGATTCAGGTTGATGGCTTCGGGTCTGGTGAAGGATGGAGCATCCGAGAGACTGTGGACAAGGCAGCGAGGACAAGGGCCGAGGGAAGCGACTTCGAGGCATACGCGAAGGATGACATTGGGGACGAGCCGCGGGCTTGAATGCATCCGAGGGACGAGTGCCAAAGGAAGTAGGCTTGAAGGCAAGAGGTCAAAGCTGCAAATGAAGCGTCAAATGAGTCATAAGGGTGAGGGTACGAGTGCATGAGAGATTGTACTCGGATTCGACTGCATGACTGGTGCAGTCAACTGGGGCAGTCGACTGGCAGCGAACAGAATGTCTCTGTTCGCTCGGTTAGTGTGGAATCGAGCCGTTGGAATGTAACGGTCGAATTTCCACAGAGGGCGGTCGACTGCATGTTTTGGCAGTCGACTGGTAGGCGGGGTTTTCAACCCGCGGCCTATATAACCAAGGCTTGGAAGCTTGGTTACCCCTGACGAAATTAGACTTGGTTAAGGTCTAATTAGTAGTCTACAAGTGCTCAAGAGTTTCCCTTGTGTCCAAGAGGTCTTGGTGAGTTTGTGGTGAGGTTTCTCCACCCACAAGGAGGTTTGAGCTAGCCGGAGGTCTTCCGGGGAGTAATCCACCGACGGATAGGGATCGTCCACCTTACGGACATGCCGTGGAGTAGGAGCTTTATCTCCGAACCACGTAAATGATCGTGTAGCTTGGTTTGCATTTCTTGTCTTGTATTTTGTTTAACTTGTTTATTTTTGTATTATTCCGCTGCGCAAGATAACAACGTAGGAAGCGAACGATTTGGGGGCGCCGTCTATCCAACCCCCCTTCAAGACGGTCACCGATCACCTAACAAGTGGTATCAGAGTGATGGTCGCACTTCACCGGATTAATCGCCGAGAAGAGCAAATACAAGAAGATGACCGGCTTGATTGAACCTCCAAAGTTTGAAGGAGGAAGCCTTGGGGACATCACCTATTGGATGATGAAGATGGAGATCTTCTTCAACACGGATTGGGACACCATGATGGTGGTAAATCAACCGTTTGAAGTTCCGAAGGATAAGAAAGGGAAGAAACTCCGACCGTGATATTGGACGGAAGAGCAAACCTCACGGTCAAAGGCAAATTCAAAGGTAATATTGATTTTAATTGATATTTTTCCTAATAACTTGATGAGCCGTGTAGGCGACTATGAGAACGCCCACGATTTGTGGAGGAAGATAAAGAAGGTCCCATGGGAAGAACCCATGCCTACACACGAAGAAGAAAATCTGAAGAAAAAGATGAAGTGGTCCAAGAGGAGAAGAAGGACCAATCGGATGTGGAGACCAATTCAACATCAAAAGAAGAAGAACCCAAGGAGATGGGTTTAATTGCTCAAGTTGAGGAGGAGCAAATGGAAGTTGAACCATGCTCAACATCCAAGGAGGAAAATGAAGAGGAGGCATTATCTACATCCTCAAGAATTGAAGAAAATTCCAAGGCAAGTGAAGAAGAAGAAGAGGTCTTGGAAGTGGTCAATCTAGCAAGCACCTCCACCGAAGTGAAGTCAAAGGACCACATAATTTGCTTCGGGTGCAATGAAAAGGGACACTACAAAAGTAGATGTCCTATGGGTAAGAAGAAGGTATCTCCTAAACTCAATTCAATTTATTTTGAATCTAATTTGAGTTGTAGGAAGAAAAAGGAGAAAAAGCATATAGTGTGCTTCACGTGTGGTGAACGGGGTCATTACCACACCAAATGCCCCAAGAAGAGGGAAATCAAGAAGCTTGCACAATTGAAGAAATGGGAGAAAGAGAAGAAGAAGAAAAGCTCAAGTCAAGGGGGAGCTTCAAGGGTAAGGGAGGTATACCCTAACTTGAAGGTTAATTCAAATTCAAATTCTTATACTCCCATTCATGCTAGAAATAAGTGTTATTATTTGCCCATGCATAACTTCGGTTTTAGATATCATGATAGAAGTAGGGTTAAGGTAGACCATAACCCTAGGAGACCAATGCACGATAAATCTAGAAATGAAAGACCTAAGGAGACCCAAGGCATTAATCCCAAGAAGGGGAGACACATGCTTAGAAAGGGTAGGTCTGGGAATGTCCATGGTGGACATGTTGATTCTAGGGTTAGGAACCTAAAAAGGGAAAATCAAGCTTTGAAGGCAAAGCTTGATAAGTTGGAGAAAACCCTAGAAAGATTCAATGTTGATCTAAGGGTTTAGGTATGGTGTTGGGTAGCCAAAGACCCAACAATGATAGATTGGGTTTGGGATACCGATCTAGTGTCTCCAAGGCTAAGAGAAAGTCTTATGCTAGGGTTGCATATGACTATAGCAAGGAGAAGTCAATAAATGGCAAGGAAAAGTCATTTAAAGGTAAGGAAAAATTAACCAAGGATAAAGTATCCAAGGTTAAGAAAGTTAGGTTTGTAGGCCAAGTGTCACCGGAGGTACACCGATGTGGCCTAGCCATTATGGATGAGTCACCTAGGGAGGTGGCTAAGGTTAAGAGCTCTAGGGGGAGCTCAAAGAGTCAAGTTGGGACCCATGGCCAATGGATTTCAAGTGGGTTTTACTTGTGAGTCTAGGTTGGGTCATGGAATGTGCCAAGTGGTTTGGAGACGGACTTGAGTCTCAAACCTAGGGAATTGGCACACATGGGTTATGTTTCATGCTTAGAAATATGACATTGGGGTCATATAGCATGATAATTTATTTTGGATGTATAGATGCCATATAAACCAATGCTAGGGATGCATTATGGGTTAGTATGGGCAAATACATCAAGAGGAAGCCAAAACTAGGACTTTAGGTCAAGGTTCAATTGAACTTTTAACTAGTTTTGTGTTTTGTGTCAATCTTGGGATTGGTGATAGATATATTTTTATATATATTTTTCCCAAGTAGACATTGATATAATAGAACTCTCCATAAAATTTGGGATTTTTTGGAGGTCTGTGGAATTTCTGACGCATTTCTGAAGTTGGCCAGAAAGGTTGATTTTTTCATGAATAGTGTACCAGTCGACTGGTACAGTTACCAGTCGACTGGTACAGTTACCAGTCGACTGGTAACACTGTTCACGAGCACAGAATGTCTCTATAACTCGTTTTCATAGGGGCAGTCGACTGGTACTTCTTGCAGTCGACTGATACCAGTCTGAAAGTGTTTTCAACACTGGATTTTGACCGGGTCAGCTCGTATAGATGTATGAAATCTATGGGGGATTAATACATGAGTTTAGGGTCAATTTGGATGACAAGTTGTCAACAATTAGGATATTGTTGGAGAACTTTTTGGATGTTAGGCAAAGAGGGAGAAGTAAGGTTTAGTTGGGAAAATCTAAAAGTACCTTTGCGTAGGGGAGCCTTGGGATAGGTCTTAAAAAGCCCATTGTAAAAATCCTAGCTCAATGGGGAGCATAGGTGTAGGGGGAGCCTTAGGATAGATTCTAATGCATGATGCATTGTTACGGCGGTTGCCAAGTGTGTAGCCTTGGCAACGTAAGTCCATTCGGCGGTGTAAGTCCAAGTGTGTTGCCTTAGCAATGTAAGTCCATTTGTTTTAGCATGTTTATTTGCTATATGTTTTCCCTAACTTAAACGTATTGCCAAACACCAAAAAGGGGGAATTGTTGGAGCAATCCCAATGGTCCGCGGGACCATGTGTTTTGGTGTTTGGGCAAAGGGTTTAAGTTAGGTTCACCATTGTATTTGATATGTGTACTTGAGTTGTGCAGGACTGTAGGATACACATGTGACTCAGGTTGATGGCTTCAAGTCCGGTGAAGGATGGAGCATCCGAGGGACCGTGGACAAGGCAGCGAGGACAAGGGCCGAGGGAAGCGACTTCGAGGCATACGTAAAGGATGGCATTGGGGACGAGCCGCGGGCTTGAATGCATCCGAGGGATGAGAGCCAAAGGAAGTAGGCTTGAAGGCAAGAGGTCAAAGCTGCAAATGAAGCGTTAAATGAGTCATAAGGGTGAGGGTACGAGTGCATGAGAGATTGTACTCGGAGTAAAATCCTAGTTTTAGGGTTTTACTGTAGTAGTACTATAGCGCTAATGTAGCAGTACTATAGCGCTACTGTAGTAGTCGACTGCATGTTTTAGCAGTCAACTGGTGCAGTCGACTGGGGCAGTCGACTGGCAGCGAACAGAATGTCTCTGTTCGCTCGGTTAGTGTGGAATCGAGCCGTTGGGATGTAACCGTCGAATTTCCACAGAGGGCAGTTGACTGCATGTTTTGGCAGTCGACTGGTAGGCGGGGTTTTCAACTCGCGACCTATATAACCAAGGCTTGGAAGCTTGGTTACCCCTGACGAAATTAGACTTGGTTAAGGTCTAATTAGTAGTCTACAAGTGCTCAAGAGTTTCCCTTGTGTCCAAGAGGTCTTGGTGAGTTTGTGGTGAGGTTTCTCCACCCACAAGGAGGTTTGAGCTAGCCGGAGGTCTTCCGAGGAGTAATCCACCGACGGATAGGGATCGTCCACCTTACGGACATACCGTGGAGTAGGAGCTTTATCTCCGAACCACGTAAATGATCGTGTAGCTTGGTTTGCATTTCTTGTCTTGTATTTTGTTTAGCTTGTTTATTTTTGTATTATTCCGCTGCGCAAGCTAACAACGTAGGAAGCGAACGATTTGGGAATGCCGTCTATCCAACCCCCCTTCAAGCCGGTCACCGATCACCCAACAGTAAGTAGTGCTAATATTGTGTTATTTTATTGTACTAGTATTTGGTCTCCTTGATTTTCTAGTGCAACGTTACTATAACCGGTGTCTTTACTTTTAGTAAATTGTTGAGAGAAATTAATAACTTCTTTGTAATAAGTGTTTTTAAATTGTATTTTGTTTATAAATTGTAAGGTCCTGGAGGATCTTAAGGCTCTGATACCACTATTAAATTTTATGTTTCTTCTTAGAAGTTATGTTGGAAAAATACAGTAAATAGTAATAGTAAACAGTAAAGTAAATAGTAGAAAGTGTAGTAGTAGCTAGTGTATTGCAGTAGTAAAGTAAATAACAATAGTAATGTAATGATGTTGTATATGTTGTCTGATTTCTCCTACATGACTGTGAGTGATGTATTTATGTGGCATTGCTAACTCAATTTTTTTATATTATTAAATTTCTTTTATTCTCTCTCTCCTTCCACCCTCTTTTTAAAACTCCGCCCTCAATTTTTAATCTCTTGACTTTCCCAAATCTAAATTTTCCTCGTTCTCGCTCCTTCTTTTGCCATTGTCTTCTGCTCCATCTTATTCCTGCCGGCAAGCAAAGTAATGTCGCTGCAAGCTAAACAGTAGCATGTTTATTCTCAAGTTGACTATAAGCTCTCCAACACTGGAAACATAGCCAACACTACTTTGCTTAGCACCCCTCTCCATTCTCGACCATAAACCTTTCCACTCCATTGTCTATTTTTCAGCTATGTACAATATTTTTTATTAAGATTTACCCTACAACACATAAGCCCTAGTTGCTACATCGTGCAGCAGCTACTTGGACAATCCAAACAATATTTGTTTTTATCATTTTTTTTTGTTATATAATTTGCAGGGAACTTGTCAAACATCATTTCCCACATTTCATAATCAATCGTAAGTCATTTCATTTTAAGTTGTGATTACCTCTAATCCTAATATATTATTAGCATTTAAGTTGTAATTTTCTGATCCTAATATATTATTAGGATTTAGTTGCTACAACATATAGCAACTACTTCGACATTTAGTTGCTACACGTTGTATTAGCTACTTGAATATTTAGCTACTCAACGTGTAACAGCTATTTCGACAATTAGCTGCTACACGTTGTAGCAGCTACTTGGACATTTAGCTGTTACAAGGTATAGTAGCTACTTGATAAGTCATTTCATTTTAAGTTTTAATTCTCTCTAATTCTAATATATTGTTTATACATGATTTTAAATGATATATTTAATTAATACAGTGGAAAACATATGTTAGCTTTATTGGACGCCAGCCGGGTGTCTATGATATCTAGATAGAAGCATCTATACAAGTTAATCATTTTAAGGGCACTATACACCAGTCATCCGAGAGTAAACAAGATGCAACAAGAACTTTGAAAGCTACAACGTACAATCTTTTAATGTTAATAATCTTTTTTTTTATAAAATTTAATTTTTTTGTTATATAGTTGGCAACAAACCTGCCAATTTAAGTCATTTCAATTTCCCACATTTCATTCGATGGTAAGTCATTTCCATTGAAGTTGTCATTCCCTCTAATCCTAATATATATCATTAGAATTTATGCTACAACATAAAATTCCTAGTTGCTGCTACGTGTAGAAGCTATTTCGATAACTAGTCGCTACACGTTGTAGTAGCTCTTTTGATAGTTAGCTGCTATACATTGTAGCAGCAAGTTGGACATTTCAAACAACCTTTACTTATCTTTTTTGGTTATATAATTTACATGAACTTTCCAAACATCATTTCCCATAATTCCAAAGTCAAAAGATCAAAGTCTTATTTTGTACTTAATTTTCCAAAGTCTTATTACTTTCCATGCTTACTTTGCAAGACTTACTATATTTTTTTTCTCTATGTATGTTTTGATTAATGTCAAAAGGGGAGGGTTAGAGTTTAAGTTAGAAAAACAAAGAAAATCAAAAGAACCTAATCCTATAAAATGATCAAGAGAACACGACTAACTATCTTATTTTAGACTTCTATATATATATATATATATATATGATATGGGTTAGGTTTCATGGATCCCCGATAAGGAAGGGAAAGGAGATAACCAAACGGAGAAGGTAGGCCGATATCGGCCAGGATCTACCTCAAAGGAGGTAGGCTAATATCGGCCGGGATATACCTTCAGGAATGAAGGCCAATATCGGCCGGGATATACCTCAAAGGAGGTAGGCTAATATCGGCCGGGATATGCCTCCAAGGAGGCAGACCCATATCGATCAGCATATACCTCAAAGGAGGTAGGCTAATATCGGCCGGGATATACCTCAAAAGAGGTAGGCCAATATTGATCAGCATATATCTCAAAGGAGGTAAGTCAATATCGGTCGGGATATACCTCAAAGGAGGTAGGACAATATCGGTCGGGATATACCTCAAAGGAAGTAGGCTAATATCGGCCGGGATATACCTTGAAGGAGGTAAGCCAATATCGATCGAGACATACCTTTAAGGAGGAAAGACAAACATCGGTCAGGCTGAATAATACCTTGAAAAGATACTTGATAAAAATTACATACTTAATAAGATACAGCCCAGAGCCAGCTGGGATAATAAACATAGAGAAGCACGAACGGGCATTGCCCAAGGAGCCTCATGAGAAGTAATAATAATTGATCAAACCTAATTAAGCTCAGCCCCGATCAATACAAGGAACATTAGTATATTAAGTTATCTATGATGTAGTAAAAATAGGAGGGGCGAGTAGGAAAGGTAGAAATACTTTAAAAGAACTTGTGAAACAGAAGAGAAGTAATATTTCAAATAAAGCAGTGCAGGAAGATATTTGCAGTATGTGATTGTATAACAAGTGTTATATATTTGGCGGGAAATGTGTTTTTAGACCATTTTGCAGGTACTAGACGACAAAGAAGGTACATCTGGGGTACAAAAAAGATTTCTTAAAAGTCATTTACCACAAGTACGCAGCTTACGTCATCTCATAACAAACTCTAACAAACCGAGGTCCACTTCATGACTACGGAGGTTATATGAAGTGGTATAAAAATGGGAATCCTCTCCGTTGGCGAGGTAAGTTCACATCATTGCGCACACTGATAACCCTAATGTCCAGTTACTGTTCATTTTCTTCTTCCTTCTGACACACCAAGAGAGATCACTAACTTGAGCGTCGGAGGGCCTAGCCAGGGATTCCCACCCCGGTCTTAGTCACTAACGATAGTGTTGGCTGGTCTCTTGTGCGCAAGAAGTCTTGGAAGCTCCAAATCAGGGTTATCTTCGGTCGGATATCTCTCTCGTCATCGGATCTTCATGCAAGGAGGGCATTCAGTGACTCTATTCTTCCCGATCCGCTTTGGGTTTCTCGGATCATTGTTCTACAGGTATTATTCTTCACCAGCGGTAGGTTTTTTCTCCCAGCTCTCCATCTTGTCAAGCTTCTCAGACAGGATCAAATTTGGCGCCGTCTGTGGGAACTTCACCTGAATCTAAGACTACAAAATGGAAGAGGCCGAAAAATCAAATCTACTCACCATTAGCCGTGAGGATCTAGATTTCCTCATTAATTCTCATGTACAAAAGCCTTGCAACAACAACAACAACAACTTCAAGCGCATACTGGAGATACCCTGCCAACAGTTCATAATCCAGTGATTTCAACTACTGAGCACCAGAAGGGAAAAGAACCAGAAGAAGAAGAACATGCGTATTTTCCTCCAGTTGCAGTTTCTCTGACAAGACATCCACGAGCCTTTCTTCGCACTCCCATGGAGCAGGGGGGTCGGAGGCCCGTGTTCCTAGAATCTTCTGGCGAAGCACCAGACAAAGAAAAGCGTAAGATTAAAATGATAACTAGTGATAGATCACCAGAAAAAGTCATCTCCCCATTCTCTCAAAGTGTAGTGGATGATCTGCTTCCTAAGCGGTATCAAAATCTTCAGATCGGCGAGTACACAGGAACCACAGATTCAAAGGATCATCTATTGAAATTTGAGAATGTAGCATTATTACAACAATTCTCTGATGGGGTGAAATGTCGGATGTTTCTTACTACCCTCGGAGGAGCCGCACAACGCTGGTTCAAGAGACTGCTAGAAAAAGTCTATCCAAAACTTCAAGGACTTCAAGAAAGTTTTTCTATATCACTTTTCTAGCAACAAAAGGTATCATAAGACTCCTTGGAGTCTATTTTCAATTAAGCAAGCATCCAAAGAGTCCATCCGAGCCTACATCAAAAGGTTCAATCAAGTAGCTATCGATGTACCTAATGCTACTACTGAATTCTTAGTGAGCGCCTTCTCTCAGGGTTTAAATGATAATGATTTCTTTAAAGATCTGGTAAGAAATCCTCCTGCCAATTTTGACTCCTTAATTGAATGAGCCACTGAGTTTATTAATGTTGAGGAAGCTCAAGCTGCCCACAGAAAAGAGGGCACTACTTCTTCTCCTACTCCGATTAAGGAAAAGGCTCCTACTCCTGTCCCTCCACCTAGAGGACCTCGGGCAGTTCATCCACCTCATCGTCATCTAGAATATCGCCCGCAAGTAGTACAACATATGGAGATACAGCCAGAGGCACCAAGAAGATGGTGCACTTATCACAAAACTAGCAGTCACCATACTGAAGATTGTTTTGTTTTAAGAAATAAAAGAGTAAACAGGGAGCGCTACCAAAGGCAAAATTATTATCGGCAGCAGTACCCCAGGAAGCAAAGCCCGCTTAAATTGGAATACCGCCCGGTTGAACCTCGGCAAGAGACATTGCCTACCTCGGCTGGTACAAGCCAGGTGTCGGAAAAGGCTCATTCTGAAGCCATGACTACCCGACAAGAAGAAAATAGGAGTAATGCCGCCCGGGGTAATATCAATATGATCGCGGGCGGGCCCACCGATGGAGATTCTAACAGAGCTAGAAAAGCACATGCACAAAGACTGGAGATTCATGCTGTAGGATGCAGTATGGAGCGAGCAGTTGGTCCAGAGATAAGTTTTGGACCTAGAGATCTGGAGGGGGTAGAAATACCCCATGATGATGCATTAATAATCAAGGTCATGATAGCCAGTTATACTATTTCTCGTACCTTTATTGGCACTTGTAGTTCTGTCAATATTATCTTTAAGAAGGCCTTTGATCAATTACAGATCGACCTAAGCGAACTTCAACAGATGGTAACTCCTCTATATGGATTCACGGGTAATGAAGTACAACCGCTTAGTCAAATAAAGTTGGTCATATCTCTAGGGGAGGAGCCTCTAATGAGAACAAGAATATCTTATTTTATGGTGGTGGATGCCCCGTCTTCTTATAATGTGATACTGGGTCGACCGACCTTAAACGAGTTTAGGGCAGTTGTTTCTACTTTCTGTCAAAAAATTAAATTTCCTGTTGATGATCAGGTCGGAGAAGTACGAGGTGATCAGAAGACAGCTAGAAAATGTTATGTAGAGATCGTTCAGGCTGAAGCTAATGCTGCCCGAAAAATTCAAAAAATGAAAGTCAATGCCATCTAGGAAAAGACGCCTGTGCTGGTTTATGAAGAGAATGAAGAAGTCCATATTCAGACTTGGCGACCTGAAGCTACTACTTATGTTGCGGCTGATCTTGACCCCACTTAGAAAGCCGAACTGGTGCAATGCCTAAAGAAGAATAATGATGTATTTGCCTGGATGCCCAAAGAGGTCTCGGGTGTTTCTCCTACAATCATGGAGCACTCTTTACATGTCTTCCCAGATGCCCGCCCGGTCATGCAAAAGGAAAAGAAATTTTAGCGCGGAGCAGAACCAAATCATCAAGGAAGAAATAACTAAACTCATGGGGGCTGGTTACATCAGGGAGGTACAATTTCCTAGCTAGCTAGCTAATGTGGTTCTAGTCTCTAAGCCAGGAAACAAATGGCAAGTATGCATTGATTTCCGGGATCTCAACAAGGATTGCCCAAAAGATTATTATCCATTACCCAGGATCGATCAACTGGTAGACTCCACTGCTGGGTGTGAGTACATCTCTATGCTAGACGCTTATCAAGGCTATCATCAGGTCCCCCTAGCTAAAGAGGATCAAGAAATGGTCAGTTTTATAACATATGAAGGTACTTATTGTTATAATGTTATGCCCTTCGGACTGAAAAATGCAGGAGCAACTTATCAGAGGCTTATGAATAAGGTCTTCCAGAAGCAAATTGGAAGAAATATGGAAGTATATGTTGATGATATTTTAATTAAGTCTCTTCAAGATGTTGATCTGTGCAGGGATGTAGAGGAGACTTGCAAGACATTGAGGCAATATGGGTTTAAGCTGAACCGAAGCAAATGTTTATTTGGAGTAAAAGGGGGAAAATTCTTGGGATATATGGTGTCCGAGCGAGGAATAGAGGCCAACCCGAGCAAAGTCAAGGCACTTCAGAACATGGAGCCTCCTCGTAACATGAGGGAGGCTCAAAGACTTACTGGCCGGATTACTGCCTTGTCTAGGTTCATCTCCAGGTCGGCCGATCGCAGCTTCCATTTCTTTAAAATACTTCGGAAGGCAAACAAATTTTAGTGGAATGAGGAATGTGATAAGGCCTTCCAAGAGTTAAAAGATTACTTGTCTACTCTTCCTGTATTAGCTAAGCCTATAGTAGGAGAGACCCTCTGGGTATATTTGTCAGCTAATGAAAATGCTATAGGCTCTTTATTAGTTAGACAAGAAGGGAAGGAACAACAACCTGTATATTTCTCTAGCCATTTATTTAAAGGAGCTGAGTGTAGATATAGTTCACTAGAAAAATTGGCTTATGCATTAGTGTTGATTGCTCAGAGGTTGCACCCATATTTCTTAGCACATGAAATTGTTGTATTGACCAACAGTACCCTCGGACGGGTGCTACTCAACCTAGAGGCATCAGGTCGGCTGATCAAATGGACAACTGAACTTGGTGAATATGACATACAATATCAACCCCGCTCGGCCATCAAGGCACAAGTTCTAGCATATTTCATTATAGAAGTTCAAGGCCCCGAGGAAGAAAATATCTGGAAAGTTTATGTGGATGGCTCCTCAACCAGACAAGGTAGCGGAATTGGTGTTCTTCTCATATCTCCAAGGGAAGACAGACTCAAACTTTCTATCAGGTTGAACTATAGAGCCACTAACAATGAGGCAGAATATGAAGCATTGATAGCTGGATTGCAAGTCGCTCGACATATAGGAGCAGCTCGGGTCCTCATCTATTCTGACTCTCAATTAGCAGCCCAACAACTATCAGGTAATTTTGAAATTAATAATGACAGGCTCAAGTTATATGTTGAGGCATTTGATAAGTTGAAGTCCTAGTTTTAAGAAGTAAATATACAAAAAGTTCCTCGATCTGAGAATCAGGTAGCAGATGAATTAGCTAAGCTGGCCTTCGCTATAACACCATGGAATTTGGATCGGCCCGTGGAGCAAACTCTGTTAATATCTTGTATCGAAAGACAAGCTGATGCAGAGATACACGACGACTGGAGGGCCCAAATCATATTGTATATATCTACAGCAGGGTATTCTTCCAAGTAATGCAGAACAAGCAAGGATATTTAAGAAAAGAGCTACTCAGTACACTATGATAGGAGAACAATTATATAAAAGAGCTTTTTCTAGACCTTTGCTCAAGTGTATTGGCACAGAAGATATACAATTTATTTTACAGGAGGTTTATCAAGACTCATGTGGTAGTCATATAGGAGGAAGATCCCTGGCTCGTAAAATTTTACTAGCAGGATATTTCTTGCCTACTCTACATGAGGATGCCAACAAGTTGGTAAGAACTTGTATTTCTTGTCAAAAATATCAAAATATCTTACATCATCCTACACAGTTATTGAGGACCTCTATAGTCTCATGTCCCTTCGATCAATGGGGTATGGACATAGTTGGCGCGTTTCCTATGGCAGATGTGCAAAGAAGGTTTTTATTGGTAGCAGTGGATTATTTTTCTAAATGGGTAGAAGCAGAACCGCTTGCCCGGATTACCGAAGATGCAGTTATTAAATTTCTGTGGAAAAATATCATATGCAGATTCGACATTCCTCATAAATTAGTCTCTGATAATGGAAGACAATTTCAAGGGGATAGAATCTTAGACTGGTGCAAAAGTTATGGTATTATTCAGGCCTTCACCTCTGTAGCTTATCCGCAAAGTAATGGTCAAGTGGAAGTAACCAATAGGGAAATTATTGTTGGTTGCTACTCGGAAAACCTAGAGGTTCCACTGTACAAAAATTTTGTACAAAGGTCTGAACCTGTTCCTAGCTACCATGTGTTCTTTTAAATTAAATTTTGGATCGCCTGCGGAACTTAACACGTTTGATCCAAAACTTAATTTATTTGTTCTTTTAGGTTTAGACTTGGATCTCCTGCGGAAATTAACACGTTCGATCCAAATCACCCAAGTTATTAATTCCATTAAATATTAATTTCCATAATTGGTTCCCAGTACTGACGTGGCGAGGCACATGGCCTTCTTGGATATGGGAGCAACCACCACCGACTAGACAAAACCTTTTATGGAAAGCTAATATTTAATTTCCTAAAATAACTTTAGGTTAACCGAAAGGAACAATCAAATCACAAGGAAAAGAAATAAACATAAGAACACTACATCGAAAATAAATTCGAAATACTAGAATCGTAAGCCTCTTGTATTTGGTATTATTTCCAAAAATAACTAGTATGATGCGGAAAGGAAAAATTACTAGTTATACCTTCTAGAAAGACCTCTTGATCTTCTACCGTATTCCTCTTCTAACCTCGGACGTTGTGTGGGCAACGATCTTCCGAGATGAGAAACCACCAATGCACCTTCTTCTCCTCCTAGCTAGGTTCGGCCAAAACAAAAGAGCTTCACTAAGGATGAAGAAAAAACCACCAACCAAGCTCAAAGGGATACAAGCTTTCTCTCCTTCTTCTTCTTCTTCTCCAAGTAGTATCCGACCACCACAAGAGCTCCAAGCAAGAGAAAGGATTCGGTCACCACAAAGAGGAAGAGAGGGAGAGAGGTTGGCCGGTCACAACACCAAGGAAAAGAGGGAGAGAATAATAGAGGTTGTCTCCCTTGAAGGCACCTCCACCCCTTCTTTTATATTCCTTGTCTTTGGCAAATTAGGAAATTTAATTACAATAAAATTTCCTTAATTTTCCTTGACATGAATTAATTGAGAAAAATAAAATAAAATTTCCCAATTAAACTTATAATGGTCGGCCACATCATAGAGAGACAAATTAGACAAGTTTCAATCAACAAATTAAAACTTCCTAATTTGTTTCCGGAAATTTTAAAAATAAAATTTCTCTTCAAAAATCCCTTCATGGTTGATAAAAAGAAATTTTTATAATTTTAATTTTCAACATGTGAATAATTTTCAAAGAGAAAATAAAATATCTTTCCAATCTACAAATAAGGAAAGAGATCTAATCTCTTTCTTTAATCTTTTGTAGACCCTTTTAAGAGAGATATTTTAATTTTATTTATCTTTAATAAATTATATCTTCCACATAATAAAAATTAAAATTAATTTTTTTTTATTTCATTATGGTCGGCCCCCTCTAGCTTGGGTTCAAGCTAGGGCCGGCCACCCATAAACCAAGCTTAGGCCGGCCCTAGCTTGATTCCCAAGCTAGCTTAGCCGGCCCCCTTTAGGTGGGTATAGAAGGTGGGTATAGGTGGGTATAGTACTCTATAAATAAGAGGCTACGATAGGGACCGAGAGGAGGAATTGGATTTGGTCTCCCGATAAAATTAAGCATCCCGTGTTCGCCCCGAACACATAACTTAATTTTATCAATAATAATTTATTCCACTAGAGAACTATTATTGAACTACCGCACCAATCCCAAATTACATTTTTGGGCTCATTCTTATTATGAGTGTGTTAATCTCCCTGTGTTTAAAATGTCAAATGTCCACTAATTAAGTGAGTTACTGACAACTCATTTAATTAATATCTTTATCCAAGAATAGTACCACTCAACCTCATCGTCATGTCGGACTAAGTTCACCTGCAGGGTTTAACATGACAATCTTTATGAGCTCATCTTGGGGACATTATCAACCTAGATTACTAGGACACAGTTTCCTTCTATAATCAACAACACACACTATAAGTAATATTATTTCCCAACTTATCGAGCTTATTGATTTATCGAACTAAATCTCACCCATTGATAAATTAAAGAAATAAATATCAAATATATGTGTTTGTTATTATATTAGGATTAAGAGCACACACTTCCATAATAACTGAGGTATTTGTTCCTTTATAAAGTCAGTATAAAAGAAACAACCTCAAATGGTCCTACTCAATACACTCTAAGTGTACTAGTGTAATTATATAGTCAAGATAAACTAATTCCTAATTACACTACGACCTTCCAATGGTTTGTTCCTTTCCATTTTTGTCGTGAGCTACTGTTTATAATTTATAAGGTACTGATAACATCATCTTCTGTATGTAGCACCACATACTATGTTATCTACAATATAAATTAATTGAACAACTACAACTAAATATAGACAATTTGACCAAATGTGATTCTTTATTCAAAATAAATGTTTACAAAAGCTTAGGCTTTCAGTATACACTCTAACAATCTCCCACTTATACTAATGACTAAGCTGCCATATCTTCTACCATACATCTGATTCCCATTCCCTCCACATGTCGATCGAAAGCTTTCGCCGGAAGGGCCTTAGTGAAAGGATCTGCCAGGTTATCCGCTGATGCAATCTCCTCGCTTCACGATATCTCGTATCAGGTGGTACTTACGCTCTATATGTTTACTTGCCTTATGAGCTCGTGGTTCCTTCAAGTTTGCAACTGCACCGCTATTATCACAATAAATTGTGATGATTTTGGGCAAACCAGGAATCACATCTAAGTCCATTAGAAAGTTCCTGAGTCATACTACTTCTTTAGCTGCCTCAGAGGCTGCTACATACTCAGCTTCCATGGTTGAGTCCGAAACGCATTTCTGCTTAACACTCCTCCATGAAATGGCTCCACCTCCTAAAGTAAACACATAGCCTGATGTAGACTTATTGTTGTCCCTATCTGATTAGAAATCTGAATCCGTGTAACCCACAGGGAGCAAATCGTCTGCTTGATAAACTGGCATATAATCTCTAGTCATTCTCAGGTACTTTAATATATGCTTTACCGCAGTCCAATGTCCTTGTCCAGGGTTACTCTGATATCTGCTGACATGCCCACGACAAAACAAATATCAGGTCTCGTACATAGCATTGCATACATAAGGCTTCCTACAGCCGAAGCATAAGGAACTGCTTTCATGTCTTCTATCGCCTTTGATGTCTTTGGAGACATCTCTTTAGATAGAGCTATTCCATGCCTAAAAGGTAAGAAACCTTTCTTGGAATTCTGCATGCTAAAACGAGCAAGAACTGTATCTATATATGAAGCTTGGGAGAGACACAACATTCTTTTCTTACGATCCCTTATAACATTGATCCCAAGAATATGTGCACAATCTCCTAAGTCCTTCATATCAAATTGTTTGGACAACCATACCCTTACGTCCGATAATACCTTGACATTGTTGCCAATTAAAAAAATATCATCTACGTATATTACAAGAAATACCACCACGTTTCCGTTACACTTCTTGTATACACAAGACTCATCCGGACACTGAATAGATCCATATGACTGGATTACTTCATTAAACCGGATGTTCCAAGACCTTGAAGCTTGTTTTAGTTCATAAATGGACCGATTGAGCTTGCACACTAGATGTTCTTTACCTTTTTCAATAAACCCTTCTGGTTGCTTCATATGGATGTTCTCTTCAAGACTTCCATTAAGGAAAGTTGTCTTGACATCCATTTGCCAAATCTCATAATCCATATGAGCAGCAATGGATAAGAGTATCCGGATAGACTTAAGCATGGCTACCGGTGAAAAGGTCTCCTCATAGTCGATTCCCTCTTTCTGAGTGTACCCTTTCGCAACAAGCCTAGCTTTGAAGGTTTCTACCTTCCCGTCTGTCCCTCTTTTCCTTTTGTAGATCCACTTGCATCCAACGGCTTTTACACCATCAGGTGGTTCTACAAGCTCCAAGACCTTATTAGAGTACATAGACTCTATTTCAGAATTCATTGCCTTTTGCCAAGATGCTGCATCTATATCTTGGAGTGCTTCGTCATATGTTCAGGGATCAGGTTCATGTTTAGCCGGGATCAAGTCCGAAGATTCTTCCAAAAACATGAATCTTTCAGGCTACCTTACAACCCTCCCACTACGACGAGGCATTGTCTGTGGTTGTGTATCATGTGTGACACGTGTTGCAGTCTCTTGTGGTACTTCATCTTGTACTGTTGGTACTGAAGTAGACGTATCCTCTCTAAGTTATTCTAAAACAACTTTGCTACTGGGCTTATGATCCATTATATAGTCTTCTTCTAAAAACTGGGCATTGGTGCTAACAATGACCTTCTAGTCTTTAGGACTATAAAATAAACCACCTTTCGTTCCTTTGGGATACCCCACAAACACGCGAACTTCTGTACGAGATTCTAACTTATCAGCATCTGGTTTCAGCACATGTGCTGGACTACCCCAAATCCGAATATGTCTTAGACTGGGTTTTCGTCCATTCCACAATTCTGTGGGAGTAGAAGAAACTGATTTAGAAGGTACTAAGTTCAGAATGTACACTGCCGTTTCCAGAGCGTATCCCCAAAATGAATTTGGTAATTCCAAATAACTCATCATCGATCTAACCATCTCCATAAGAGTCCTATTCCTTCGTTCTGCCACACCATTCTGTTGGGGTGTACTAGGTGCAGACAGTTGGGATTGAATCCCTCCCTCTGATAAGTAATTCCTAAACTCTCCTAAGAGGTATTCGCCACCACGATCAGACCGTAGTGTCTTGATACTTTTACCTAGTCGTTTCTCCACATTAGCCTTGTACTCTTTGAACTTATCAAAGCACTCGGACTTGCGGCGCATTAGGTAAATGTATCGATATCTTGAATAATCGTCTATGAAAGAGACAAAATATTCAAAACCTCCTCTTGCCTGGACAGACATAGGACCACACAAATCAGAGTGAACCAATTCTAACACTTCTTTGGCTCTATACCCCTTGGCCTTGAAAGGCCTTTTGGTCATTTTACCTTCCAAGCAAGATTCACAAGTTGAAAAATTTTCCAACTCTAATGAACCCAAAAGTCCATCAGCTATAAGCCTCTAAATCCTACTTAAGTTAATATGACCAAGCCTTAGATGCCAAAGATATGCTTGGTTCATTTCTGAAGGTTCTTTTCTCTTATTTGAGTTAGAAGATGAGTTATAAATTTCCATGTTTTGCTTTGTGGGAGAAACTGGAGACTTTAAACTATCACAGAACATAGTCGATCGGGAAATCTCATGAAGTAACTCAGACGGGTCTTCATGGGAGGAACCGGAGACTTTAATCTATCACAGAACATAGTCGATCGGGAAATCTCATGAAGTAACTCGGATGGGTCTTCATGGGAAGAACCGGAGACTTTAAAGTATAACATAACATAGTCGATCGGGAAATCTCATGAAGTAACTCGGACGGATCTTCATGGGAGGAACAGGAGACTTTAAACTATCACATAACATAGTCGATCGAGAAATCTCATGAAGTAACCTGGACGGGTCTTCATGGGAGGAACCAGAGACTTTAAATTATCATAGAATGTAGTCGATCGGGAAATCTCATGAAGTAACTCGGACGGGTCTTCATGGGAGGAACCGGAGACTTTAATCTATCACAGAACATAGTCGATCGGGAAATCTCATGAAATAACTCGGATGAGTCTTCATGGGAGGAACCAGAGACTTTAAACTATCACATAACATAGTCGATCCGAAAATCTCATGAAGTAACTCGGACGGATTTTCATGGGAGGAACCGGAGACTTTAAACTATCACATAACATAGTCGATTGAGAAATCTCATGAAGTAACTCGGACAGGTATTTATGGGAGGAACCAGAGACTTTAAACTATCATAGAATGTAGTTGATCGGGAAATCTCATGAAGTAACTCGGACGGGTCTTCATGGGAGGAACCGGAGACTTTAAACTATCACAAAGCCTAATCGACCGGGATTATATTGGCAAGGTAAATTCAAAGTTATACAGATTTATTCACAAAAATCGGTTGACATTCTACACTGAGTTAGAAGCCAAAGTTCGAGGGGGATTCTATGCATATATACATATGTTACATTTCCTATCTGGAGGCCCGTCCACATGGAGCTCTTTATTTAAAATCGCCCGGAGTATTATACCCAGCTTGGAGCTCAGGAGTTTTATACAGTTCCTTATATAAAATCGCTCGGGATTATTCATTCTTTTGAAATATGAAGTATACTTGACACACACCTATCCGAGTGAAACATAGGGAGATTATGGAAATTGTTAATGATTAAAGTTATATGGTTGTGGAAGATGTTCTCAGCAAAGAGGTTTATTAAGACAAGGTTTAATCTCAAAATTCAAGCAAGGAATTCTTGAATAAAATA
This sequence comes from Zingiber officinale, assembly GCF_018446385.1. Classification (NCBI taxonomy): domain Eukaryota; kingdom Viridiplantae; phylum Streptophyta; class Magnoliopsida; order Zingiberales; family Zingiberaceae; genus Zingiber; species Zingiber officinale. Next base: position 13,339,470 of record NC_055996.1, on the reverse strand, counting down.
GCACTTATACTCAACATTTGGAAACACTTCAAAGGGATTCATCTCAGGCTAACATAGGCTGGAAAAGGAAACAGGTAAGTATCAAAAGTTTCCTCTATGTTGCAATTTCTTAATTACAAAGTTTTCAATTACAATTCTTTTCGTTACCAATCTTTTCAGTGCAAATTTTTTCATTGCCAATATTTTTGAATACACAACCATGCTTACTTAAAATGACTTGTCAAATCTGCGGGTAGTTCTTTATTAAGTCTGCGACGGCTTATGAAGGAAGAAGGAGGTTCCTTAGGTAGATAACCACCCTCTCTCAATTGATGAAGAATTCCCGACACAGAATGATTTAAAACACCCACCATTCGAAGGACATATTCTTGAACAAACGCCGGAGACTTTAGATAAGCTAGACAACACTCTTCCCATCGGTTCTTCTCCTGATCCTTATAACTCTGAAAATCAGCTTGTAGTTTAGTGTTTTGATCTTTTAAAGCATCTTTCTCCAATTTGAGTTGTTCCAATTCCTTCTGAAGCAGTGATAGCTCGGCATCTTGAGCCATTCTTTGCTCTTGTTCCTGTAGGATAGCGAAATCATGAGAGGCTAGGTCTTGAGCTTGTTCAGAAAGACAGACATTATGAAGCTTCTCTACTTTTTCTAAAACAAGGCTTTTATGAGAAGCGTCTAAGAGAGCTTTCTCCTTTAAAGCAATTTCCAGTCGAAGACCAGAGTGTAATCGGTCCACCTGTAGCTCCAAAGTTCTCCTTGCAAGCTCTTTGTCTTGCAATAATTGTTATGATTCCTGTAATTCCTGCCTCAATACACTTAGTTGTTGATCTCGCAAGACCACTTTCTCTTACAATTGAGTCAGGTCATCATGGGAAAGAGGTAGAGTATCTTTCAATGTCTCTATCTGAGCTTTTAGTTTATCGTTCTCCCTGTCCTGAGTCATGAGTAGCTGGTCTATGTAAAGACTTGAGGCAAGGAACTAAACAAAATAATGATACAGTTAGAGGTAGTGATAAGAAGTTAACAACATATAACTAAGATTACTTACAGCAACCGCTTGACTACTGTGATGGTCGGCCCGATTGGAAAGACTAAGGCCCCTTAATTGTTCTTGGCCATGTAGCCAAGATTAGGCCAATAGGCCTTGTAATTGAAGGGAGCCAAAACTAAGTGGATCAGAGGTCTGTCCCAACTGAGAAGGTAGACCCATAACCTGTTTGAATAAAGGCGGGGGAACGAGGGAAGAAGGAGGTAGGGAGGAAGAAGACGCAATAGAAGGGAAAGAAGTAGTAGAAACAAGAGCAGCAGAAGAAGAACTAGATGGGATAGAAGGTGGCAATGCGAGGGGTGCTGACTCAATTGCTGAAACACGAACTGCTGAAGGCCCGGTACTGGGAGAAGATGTAACGACCACCCTTCTTACTACTACTACTACCTAAGAGTGACCATTACTTATCTACTAACTCTACTTAACCGGTATAATTAAAAAACCACATGGAAACCCTACCGAAAAATTCCGGCAGAGTCTCCCCTGTACCGGTGACCATAATCATTAATACATGACATAATATACACAGCCACAGGCGGCTGGGACACATATCAAACACACAAAAGGAATAACATCACCACGCAGTTTGATGAAATCAAATCATGCAAGTAATAAATAGCGGAAACAAAATAAAAACATACAATTAACTAACAGCGGAAGACTAAATGACTCATCTAATACATTCTTAATAAATGATAATCTTAATAAATTCTTAAACTATGTCCCAAGGCTTCCATAGTCCTGCCATCACACACCATCTGTGCCACCTTGTCGCCTTCCTTGCTATAACTTTTCTTTTCCTTTATCTGCAGTAAGAGGAAGTGCAGTCTATAAGCAAAATTTGCTTAGTAAGCGCTATCTAACTCACAAAATCACGAATGTGCATGTATATGAAAAGAACTAGAAACTATATGCTCTATAAAGAAATAAAGCATGATTCTGAAACAAAGTGAAACTTATTTCATTTGTTCTAACTTAATCTTTAATACTTTATGTTTATGTAAAACTCGTTTTACTTGTTCAAAAACTTATACTTATAATACTTCAAAATAATAATCAACTTCTCTTGGGCCCGGCAACTGTGCTTTTACTTTGGTAACGACCCGACTCATTCGGCGGCCCATTTGGCGGCCCATTTGGCGACCCTATGGTCGTCGACCGTCGACCGTCGGCCGAGCCGTTACTACTAGGTTATCTAAACCTAGGGACGACTATGGGAGCCCAACCCAAGGACAGAGAGTCCAACACAGTGCCACTGATAAAAGTAAAATACTTGTTATCTTTTAATACTTCTATATAATGCCTCGGCATTTTCTTTAGCACCTTGTGTGCCAAAATCCCTAAAGTCTTGACTTTGGGATCTACTTAAGGCCTTGGCCTTTTTCTTTCTTTTCTTTATCTTTCTGATATTTTTCTTAAACTCTTAAAAAGAATATAGGCATGCTACAACAGAATTAAATCAAAGGAAAGAAAATCTGACTTCTATAAGCATGCTATATCAGAGACAAATCAAAAGAAAGCATATCTAACTTCTTCAAACATGCTACAACAGATTTAAAACAAAGGAAAACAATTCTAAAATCTTTAAGCATGCTAAAATGAAAGCTGATCAGATTTGTTATAATGCAAAGGAAACCCAAAATTGCAACGTGAACTGACATAGCTGTTCCTACTCATTGGAGCTACATAAACTTGAAAACTGCATGCATAAAACTAATAAGGAAGGATCTATATCAAACTAAGCAATGGAAATGCTAACAGCACAAAACCACTCTACTGCATGCTCGTTAAAAGGCCTATTCCTACACATGGCAGCAAAGAAGAAAATCAAGTACTAGGATGTTACATGCTCTCATTCCCAAATCTAAACAACTAAATCTGGTCTTATGGCAGCAAGCTTCAAGATAAACCAAACCCAAGTCTGTTCATGTTATTCTAATAGCAAGGAGAAACATTACAATTCAACACTGCTCATGCTCTTCTAGTAATAAAGAAACTACACATGCTTAACTAATAACAAATAGGAAAGTCTAACAACATGCTAAATCATAAAACTAAAGAATCTAACTCAGCTGTTCTTCACGTTCTGTTAACAAAGTATACTATTCTGCAGTAAGCTACAACATCAACCTACAAACTTTAGAACAAAACTAAACCCTCTCTTGTACCTTGCCCAACAACAAGATTCCAAACTAATCATCCTCTTTCTTTCTTTAGGCTCACGGCAGTAAAACTCCTAACTCAATCATCCTTCTGATCAGTACCACAGTAAGTAAACAAGAGAAACCAAAGTGCTACTAATAAGGAAAAATTGTCACTGAAAACCTAAATTCAAATCCGTTCTTCATGCTTACTGAACTAATTTGTCTCTTCTTTCTTTAGGATTCACGGCAGCCAACAAAAACCAAGTTTTCTTCATGGCAAAACTCAAGAAAACAAGAAGACAGCAAAGCAAAAATCGGAACAACTCTTACCGCAGGTGAGTAGCAACTTACCTTGGGTTTCTTGGACTTACAACCGAGAAGGAGGCTTCTAGGGCTTTCGGCGAGCTCGAAATCCCGACTCTTCTTCGTGCTCCCGACTCCTCCTCGTCGAGAAGAGCTTAAGGAGATGGAGGAACTCCTCGGAGAACCTTGGCCGACCGCCGGATCGAAACCCTAGCTTCGTCGGCTTCGCCTTCGCTCGAGCCGAAACGCCGTCGCGCGCAGAAGGGAGGAGGAGAGGGGAAAGGTTAGGTCACGGGTAATCAATCAAGCCCTAAGTTCTCCTCCTTTATAACCTCATACTTCTGTTAACTTGTTAAATAAATTTTCCTACCTTTTCTAAACAAAACCGACGGCTGGATCACTTGGTCAGCCGGATTTTGACCAACTCTAAGGTCACGGCTTCGATTCCTCAGCCCCGCACTTTTCGTTTCAATTTATTTCCAATGTTCCTAACTATACCTTATATACATTTTATTCCATATATAATTAACAAAACATTTGCAGCCCAGTTGGTTGGCTGAGTTCGTTAAGATCCTTATCGGTCCGGGGTCCTGGGTTCAAAACCCGGCTTCAACATATGTTATTATTATTTTTTTTTAACTTCTTTCTCTTGGTAAAAATACCAAACGAACTCCAAAAATTGCATAAAAATACTCTATAAATTCCTAAAAATCTCTAGAATTTTTCTAAAGTATTTCTAGATTTTAATAAGATCTTTTAGGACTCCAAATCATGAAATTTGGGGTGTTACAGAAGATCTCCGGCAAGGTGTTCGTTTCGCTTGCGGCCCAGAAGCCAAAGGAGGCAAGGCCAACACAAGAGGTTGAGAAGACATAGAAGGAATAACATCCATCTCAGAAGCAGAAGCAGAAGGAGCTGAAACAATAGCAGAAGAAGAGGGGATGAGCAGAGCAAGTCTCATCATCCTAAGAGCAGGATTGGAGATAATATGGATAGGGGAAATTGGTGTCTTACCTCTCTCAAGAGAAATAGGCGCCAGAACAAGAGGAGCTTGCATAAAAATACCAAAAAGACCACCAAAGGGTACATTCTCAGTAAGCTTTGGCTTTTTGATTAAGGTAACAAAAGGCTGCTCTTCTTCCTCTTCCATGGCTGCAACAACTTCTGCTTGTTGCTCTTCTTTAGACAGCAGGCCCAGGGTAGAGGAATTAGGATTAGCTCGTCGAGTTCGCAGCCACTCTTCTCCGAGATTATTCACAAAGGACTTAGTCATAGTAGGGTTCTTGTACATGAAAGCTGGGAGAAGAGTATCAACTGAAACACAGGAATTAAGCACCATTATAAAGAAGATATACCAATCAGTAGACGTAGGGTAAAATGTTTATACGTACCGAAAGAGCCATCCAAGGGGGTGTCAATATTGCTTATCCCAAAAGGAAACATCAAACCCTCCACAATTAAATGTGGCAAGCTGAATTTTGCCCCCCTCAGTTTAGATAAAGCAAAGGCAACAGAGGGGTCACTGGGGAGATTATGGGTACTAGGAACCGAAGGTAAATCGTATATCCATTGGATAGGAAAAGGAGGAGGAGAAGGGAGACACATACTGAAAAATTTATGGCGCCATTCCCCTTGAGGGGGAATGCGGTTAAACAAAATAGCCTTAGGGCGAGACTGAAACTTGAAGACACCCATGTCTATCTGACGCGAAACGAAGAAGTGATGAAAAAGACGAGGGGATAAAGGAAAATCTAGCAGTTTAGATACTCTAATGAAACCCACGAGAATAGAAAAAGACTGAGGGATAAGCTGGTTGAGGGGAATATTGAAGTATACACTAACATCAGATAAAAAGGGATGAAGAGGGAATCGAAAACCATGTAGGACTTGTTCTCGGAAGATAAATATACACCCTAAAGGAGGAAGATGTGGATTATCTAGGGGAGTAGGGTGAACTATATAATAAGGAAAACCATAAGTCACCTTCAAATCCACCTCCTCTGTCTCCGTAAGATCAAAAGCACACGAAAGGAACCATGCAGGAGGGGAAGTAGCCATGGTGGAACAGTAGAAGGAAGATGAATCGAGGGAGATGAAGAGAAAAGTGGGAAAGTGGAAGAGAACTTCTTAAAACCCTTGTTTTCCTTTCGGTCCTATGCTAAAACCCCCAAATAAAGATAGCAGAAGAAATAGGAAAAGAAAAAGTACTCGGAATTCCAATCGTCATAAATGGGTAATGACATTAAAGGATAAAATCAAATTCTAAAAAGGGAAATGAATCCCAAGAAAAAGAGGTTGAGTTGAGTAATCTTTCTCGAAAAATGTGACTAAGTTTCCCTATATATAATTTTAATTCTTAAGAGAGTCCGACGAATATAAGAAAAATCGGTCAGGTACTATAAGTTCAGATTATTTGTTTAATAAAACAACAAACCCAAATGGGCATAATAGAGCAGGCAAAAGTTGGGTATGAGGCATTAGTCGATAGACGGGACTTGGTTAAAAGATACCGGACAAGATTCATAAATGTGAATATGAATCGGTTGGTCATAGTAGATCGGCCGAGATAAATACTATTCAAACATGTCAACCAAAGGTTTATATTGGTAAGTCAGGTGACATCCACTATGATAAAACCATATGAAATTTGGTTAAGTATAATACATGAGATGACATGCATAAATACTAGTATAAATCAATCGAGTAGAACAAATCAACCGATATTGAGAATAGTGAAATAGGACTGTACTAGATCGAACGGGACACAATTAGCCTATAAAGTATCAGACGGTATTTGTCAGCGCTGATATATACCGCCCAGTCATGATGGAACGGTCGAAATAAATAACATAATAATATGTTGGGTGAGGTTTTATGGTGGCCAGCCAGGTGATATTCAACATATTCAAACAAAACAAACAATCGTCATAAGGAAGAACAAGTTTAACAATGAGAAGGGAGGACCAACTTTACATAAGTTTACTAGACTGTCATCACAAAGTCCAAGTCCCCCTTACAAGGATTTGAATTCAAGTGAGAAAATCATTCTTAAGTCAGCTGAGGAAATAGATCAGGAGGCATGTTATCTATAAGTTTGCGACGGTCCAGAAAGTTAGGAGGAGGATCGTGAGCTAAGAAGTTTTCCTCTTGCAATTGTCGCACCACCCCCTCAGCTCCAGTGGTAAAGGTTGCTAGGATTGACTTCACTATCGGCCTGTTGAATTCAGTAGATTTAATCATGATGGTGGCCCTTTCCTTGTAGCGAGTGTCTTCGTTAGCCTTATAGACAACCAAGGCCGTTTTGGGAAGTCTTCAGTTCGGCTTCTTTGGTGGAGACCTCGATTTTAACTGAATTTAGGGAAGTATGTAAAGAAGTTATTTCGTCATCCTTCAGCTGCAAGGCCTTAAGTTTTTCAACCAATGCCGATTCATAGTCAGCCTTTAACTTGCCAAGCTCAATTGTCCATTTCTCCAAATCGGAAGTTAATTCTTGGTTAAGATCCGTAGCTGATTTAAACTGTGTCTGAAGACTTTCAATTTGGACTTCAAGTTGTTTCTTGGAGGCAGCGGAAAATGTGGCAGAAGATAACTCAGTAACTTGTTTCCGCTTGTCATTCTCGGATCTCAGCTTCTTGTTCTTGTTGTAGAGATTGTGCATTAGCCGAGACAAGCCCATATTTTCTATCCATCGCTAGAAATATAATAAAGGGTTATGATATAATCACTGATGAATAAAAGGTAGACGTTAATAGACATACCTGATTCTCACTATGGGAAAAACGATCAATTGTTTCGAGAGTGGTAAGTTCTTCAAAAATAGGTCAAACTTTCTCCCAAGCATTAGCAAAAGAACCTCCTAGCAATATGGGGAGGACGGGAATGGTGGAAGAGCCCGCGGAGAAAGAGGAAGTCGGAATAGAAGGAGGAGCAAAAACTAAATAAGAAGAAGGTGAGAAAGGTAAGGATCCAAGTTCAGGAATAGACAATGGAAAGGTGAAAGGAACATCACCAGGGGCGCTAGTGCTGGAAGATGGTGAGGCAGAGAAGATGAGAGAAGGATAGAGCTCAGCCAAAGTAGGTTCGTCAGAAGGAAGGTCGGTAGGAACAAAACCTTCCGAGACAAGTTCATCGGCTGGAAGGATAAGTCTCCTTTTGGGAGGGGGAGCCCTAGTGAGCTTGCACCCAGGGCGTTTGCCGGTAGCAACTTCGGCTATTGATTTACTGGAACTGCCAGGAGACGTGAGTTCAATGATAGGAAGGGGGGTGGCTGATGAGGTAGCAACAACCACTGGTGAAGCAATAGCGGCCAAAGAAACAAAAGAGATTTCTGCAGGAAGACCTTCAGGAGCCTCAAGAACCGCTGGAGAGCTGGGTATCTCAGCTAAAGGAGCCGGATCTTTGATTGGAGGCGTCGAAGTGATGGCAGCAAGAAGCTCTTTTTCTTTTGCTTGAATTACATCCTCCGCCAGACGCAGTTCTTCATCGATTAAAGTAGAATAAAAGCTTTCCACTACATAGAAAAGAAAAATATTTTAGTTAGTTAAAATCAACAAGAAAGAAGCAGGATTTTACCTAAAGAGCCTTGTGTAGCAGGCTTGATGGGGCTTAAGCCGAATAAGTATAGAAGATCGACTCTTAGCCACTTGGGAATAGAAAGTCGACGACTTAACAACTTGTCACAGTAAATAGGAAAAGAAGGATGAAGATGAAACTCCCTGACGTCGGGAAAGGGGGGTAAGGAGGATTTCCAGGCATAAGACCAAGGAATGGGTCCTGGAAACTTTATGAAGAAGAAATGAGATTTCCAAGCTTTGAGAGACGAGGGTATATCCTCAAAAAGGACCATTTTAGTCCGGGATTGGAACAAGAAAACACCAGGTTCCGAACACTTGGGGTAAGAAAACATGAAGAAATTTTGAGGAGTAGGAGGGATATCTAACAGACGAAATAACATGTAAGCACCACACAGATAACGAAAGGCGTTAGGTGCAAACTGCTGCAAAGGGATATCAAAATATTGGCTTACTTCGATCAAGAAAGGATGGATGGGAAATCTTAAACCTCCTATCAATTGATACTTGAAAAAAGTCACACAATTAATGGGAGGACGATGAGGATGATCATCTGGTTTCGGGTTTAAGATGTTATACTCCCTAGGGATTTCATATTGACGGCGGATGGTAAGTCTAGCATTTTTATCAAAGGAAGAAGACATTTGGACATACCATGGGGCAATCGTTTCCTCAGCCATAGATAGAAATAAAGGCTAGTAGAACGACAAGTTACTTACTGGAAGCAAGAAAAGAGATCACCGGGAAACAGTGAGCACAAGGTTTGATTAAAAACTGCAGCAAGAAAAGAGCGTTAAGACAAGAAAGGAAGGGACCAAGTTGAAAAGAAGACAAAGGGTTTAGGGTTTTGAAAAACACATAGTTGTCATTAGATCAAAACATTTTTATCTCAATAGACGTTGAGGATTACAAGAAAAGGGACAAATACTTACATGACGTAGCAGAGAGAGAAAGTATGTGTCACATAATCATAAAGAAACATTTATGTTGGATGCGACAGATCGGATCACGCTGGGGTTGGTAACACCTCGTTATACGCTTCCGACATTCTCTTACCGGGGGAAAAAGCCAATCACAAGCAAGGAAATTTTGAAAGAAGACATAGTTTACTGGGCATAATAAAGGAAGAGAGATTGAGTTTGACTAAATCCAGGTTGAAGACAAGAAAAACTAAGGATAGCTATTTAGGCATACATGTCCTAAGTTAATATCATTATAAAGCGTAAATTAGCAGTGATCGAGATAATCTTTATTTATATCTGCTGACATAACTTTAACTATGATAGATAAAGTATCGGTCGAGATAACTGTATTTGTGATAAACAAGTGAATATCGGTCGGTATAATGATTAGCTACAATAAGTATAACATTAACCGAAACAACCTTGTCTGTAATAAAACAAGGGAATATTTATCGAAGTAACAATGTCTGTAACATACGAATGAATATTGGGGGGCACAACATCACATCTAGCCTTAGAAATTAAAGGGATTCAATAAAGCTACCCGATTCAATACAGGAGATTGTTTTTACATTTAGAATCTGATCAAATACATAACATTACATTTCCGCTCCAATACTAAACCTAGAAAAGTCAACAAAAATTTCAGACATAGGCTCTCGAAATGCTTAGCAAATTTCAATCCCACTGAGGTCAAACTTACAATGGAGCAGAAGTGGAAGCATTTTACTTGGCATGAAGAAAGCTCGCCCGGGCAGCAGAAGTGGCAATATTTTGCCCGGGATGAAGAAAACTATGAAGCAGGAAGACTCAAGGGCAAGGGGACAGATTTATTCAGGCCATGGTGCAAAGGTGACTGAAAGAGCCTCTCCCCTGTTCGAGCCCTGAAGTTCTGCAACTAGAGCAACCAATCCTAGCCCAAGGGTAACATGGGCTACACATTCGTAGAGACATCCATGGGCTATTTGGTTGGTCCTCCGTAAGTAAGAAGAATTCCTCTGAAGCTCATTGAGTCTTTAGAGCAGTTGCGCCTTCGGTTGGAGAATCTAATCCTCGAGAAACGTCATTTTTTGGGAAGGTTTCTTGAACCCTAGAGTTAGCCGAAGTAAAAAACTTGAATAAACTCATACATAGATCTCGCCTTGTCCAACAAGAATCGCCCCCAATGAGGGGGATTCCAAACCATACTCTTAGCAGGAAAAGTTAGCAAGGAAGGAGAAGAACTAAGATGGGTGATGAATGAAGAGAGGATTATAGCCCTATTTAAAGGATCAAAGGACCCAAGGAATCAATGTATTAAGGTTCATGGGATCACTGTACTCAGGCTCACAAGATAGCTGTACACAAAATTTGTAAGGTCACGTCAGTACTTGTGATAAAGTCACGGGTAAGGAAAAAAAAAATCAGACTTGTGTCTAGTCAGTCGTCTACACCTCCTTCGACTAGACTTGAAGGGAAGGCTAGTGATATGGGTTAGGTTTCATGGATCCCCGATAAGGAAGGAAAAGAAGATAACCAAACGGAGAAGGTAGGCCGATATCGGTCGGAATATACCTCAAAGGAGGTAGGCTAATATCGACCGGGATATACCTTCAGGAATGAAGGCCAATATCAGCCAGGATACACCTCAAAGGAGGTAGGCTAATATCGGCCAGGACATACCTTCAGGAAGGAAGGCCAATATCGGCCGGGATATGCCTCCAAGGAGGCAGACCCATATCGATCAGCATATACCTCAAAGGAGGTAGGCTAATATTGGTCGGGATATACCTCAAAAGAGGTAGGCCAATATTGATCAGCATATATCTCAAAGGAGGTAAGCCAATATCGGTCGAGATATACCTCAAAGGAGGTAGGCCAATATCGGCCGAGATATACCTCAAAGGAAGTAGGCTAATATCGGCCGGGATATACCTTGAAGGAGGTAAGCCAATATCGATCGAGATATACCTTTAAGGAGGAAAGCCAAACATCGGTCAGGCTAAATAATACCTTGAAAAGATACTTGATAAAAATTACATACTTAATAAGATACAGCCCAGAGCTAGCTGGGATAATAAACATAGAGAAGCACGAACGGGCATTGCCCAAGGAGCCTCATGAGAAGTAATAATAATTGATCAAACCTAATTAAGCTCAGCCCCGAGCAATACAAGGAACATTAGTATATTAAGTTATCTATGATGTAGTAAAAATAGGAGGGGCGAGTAGGAAAGGTAGAAATACTTTAAAAGAACTTGTGAAACAGAAGAGAAGTAATATTTCAAATAAAGCAGTGCAGGAAGATATTTGCAGTATGTGATTGTATAACAGGTGTTATATATTTGGCGGGAAATGTGCTTTTAGACCATTTTGCAGGTACTAGACGACAAAAAAGGTACATCTGGGGTACAAAAAAGATTCCTTAAAAGTCATTTACCACAAGTACACAGCTTACGTCATCTCATAACAAACTCTAACAAACCGGGGTCCACTTCATGACTACGGAGGTTATATGAAGTGGTATAAAAAAGGGAATCCTCTCCGTTGGCGAGGTAAGTTCACATCATTGCGCACACTGATAACCCTAATGTCCAGTTACTGTTCATTTTCTTCTTCCTTCTGACACACCAAGAGAGATCACTAACTTGAGCGTCGGAGGGCCTAGCCAGGGATTCCCACCCCGGTCTTAGGTCACTGACGATAGTGTTGGCTAGTCTTTTGTGCGCAGGAAGTCTTGGAAGCTCCAAATCTGGGTTCTCTTCGGTCGGATTTCTCCCTCATTATCGAATCTTCGCGCAAGGAGGGCATTCAGTGACTCTATTCTTCCCGATCCGCTTTGGGTTTCTCGGATCGTTGTTCTACAAGTATTATTCTTCACCAGCGGTAGGTTTTTTCTCCCGGCTCTCCGCCTTGTCAAGCTTCTCAGAAAGGATCAAATTTAGCGTCGTCTGTAGGAACTTCACCTGAATCTGAGACTACAAAATGGAAGAGGCTGGAAAATCAAATCTACTCACCATTAGCCGTGAGGATCTAGATTTCCTCATTAATTCTCATGTACAAAAAGCCTTGCAACAACAACAACAACAACTTCAAGCGCATACTGGAGCTACCCTGCCAACAACTCATAATCCAACGATTTCAACTATTGATCACCGGAAGGGAAAAGAACCAGAAGAAGAAGAACATGCGTATTTTCCTCCAGTTGCAGTTTCTCCGACAAGACATCCACTAGCCTTTCTTCGCACTCCCATGGAGTAGGGGAGTCAGAGGCCCGTGTTCCTAGAATCTTCTGGCGAAGCACCAGACAAAGAAAAGTGTAAGATTAAAATGATAACTAGTGATAGCTCACCAGAAAAAGTCATCTACCCATTCTCTCAAAGTATACTGGATGATCCGCTTCCTAAGTAGTATCAAAATCTTCAGACCGACGAGTACACTGGAACCACAGATCCAGAGGATCATCTATTGAAATTTGAGAATGTAGCATTATTACAACAATTCTCTGATGGGGTGAAATGTCTGATGTTTCTTACTACCCTCGGAGGAGCCGCACAACGCAGATTCAAGAGACTGCCAGAAAAGTCTATCCGAAAATTCAAGGACTTCAAGAAAGTTTTTCTACATCACTTTTCTAGCAACAAAAGGTATCATAAGACTCCTTGGAGTCTATTTTCAATTAAGCAAGCATCCAAAGAGTCCATCCGAGCCTACATCAAAAGGTTCAATCAGGTAGCTATCGATGTACCTAATGCTACTACTGAAATCTTAGTGAGCGCTTTCTCTCAGTGTTTAAATGATAATGATTTATTTAAAGATCTGGTAAGAAATCCTCCTGCCAATTTTGACTCCTTAATTGAATGAGCCACTGAGTTTATTAATGTTGAGGAAGCTCAAGCTGCCCGCAGAAAAGAGGGCACTACTTCTTCTCCTACTCCGATTAAGGAAAAGGCTCCTACTCCTGTTCCTCCACCTAGAGGACCTCGAGCAGTACATCCACCTCATCGTCATCCAGAATATCGCCCGCAAGTAGTACAACATGTTGGTGCGGGAAGCATCCGACGATCGAACTCGTGTTTTGATAATGACAAAGGATTCAAAGTTAAGGTGTTTTGTAATCTAACAAGTCTGCTTGAGGATTTCAGGAAAGTCCTAGCTGCGGTTAGGCAAAGGGAAAACCCTAGGGGGTGGTAACCCTATGCGGAAATTCTTGGCAGGTCGATGACTTCAGGCAAAAGTCCTAGGGGGTGGTAACCCTAGGTGGAAAGTCCTGGTGTCGCGAACCATGTGAAAGACTGGACTAGCCGGGAAGCGGATGTCCAGCAGAAAGTCCGGAAGCATCGAGTGCTGAGCAAAAGTCCAGTCGATCTGGAGGATCACACTGGCAACAGGTAAAATCTCCTGAGTGGAGTAGGTGAGGACGCGTTCCCCGTAGTGGGAACAGTAGACGTCGGGTCGACCTAGGGTTTCCGGTTGGAAACCCGAAGTCAGACTCGGACAGTCCGGAGACTGTCTATACTTCATTTATCATATTTATTGTGCTAACTTTGTGTTGCAGGGTAGTGTTTGGGACTAACGTATCTTGCAGGTGCAAAGGAGCAACCTAAAGCCTCGGATGAACAGTGTCCGAGGCGCCTTCATGGAGCTTGGAGGCGCCTCGGGTGCGAGAAGCTGTTCAAGGCGCCTTGATGAACAGTGGAAGGCTCCTTGAACAGATGAAGGCGCCCTGGTGAACAGTGGAAGGCGCCTTGAATCTGTGATAAGGATCGACCAGTTCGCCCCTTATCTCCGCGGCTGACTCGGCTCATTCAAGGCGTCTTGGTGAACAATAGAAGGCGCCTTGAACAGCCTTTATAAGAGGTCTCGACTAGCAGCTCTCTACAACAATTTTGTAAGCTTTACTTCTGCTGTGTGCTGCTCAAGAGTCGATTCTAAAGTGCTGTTGCAGTCGCCGACGACCCGAAGCCTCATTTATTATTACTCTGTTGTCGGTATTACTTTAATTTCAGTTGTACTTAATTCCTTGTACTTATTCGTGATATTTTAGTTGTTGCCCATGGAAAGCGATCAAGGATCGCAGGCCTTCGAGTAGGAGTCAATCTAGGCTCCGAACGAAGTAAACGACTGTGTTCTTGTGTGTTTGCTTATTTTTATTCCGCTGCTTTAATTACTCAACGATTGTTTTACGATTCCGATATTCAAAATAGCCACGAGCGCTATTCACCCCCCTCCCCTCTAGCGCTTCTCGATCCAACAATTGGTATTAGAGCGGGGTTGTTTTGAATTGGTGCAACCATCATTCAAAACAGTTTTTTCATGGTATTTTGTTTTTTTTTCGGAGTCAATTAGAAATTAGCTAAGTAGCTGAAATTCTAATTCTTTTCAAATCGGTGTTGCTCAAAGTTGGTCAATACCACTTGAGCTCATTATTTTTTTCTTCTTCGTCCCGCACTACTAATCCAAGACTCAGTCTTAGAATAGATTTTCTTGTTTGTGTTTTTCAGATCTAAATGGCCCAACAAGAAGGATATAGCACTGTTCGTCCCCCACTATTTTCTAGAGAAGACTTCGGATATTGGAAGGGGCAAATGGAGATATATCTGAAGATCCAGTTCGACACCTGGATGATAGTCAAGACAGGACTGCAACTACCAACTGATGCAGACGGCAAGCCTACATCCTGTGAGAACTGGGAGCCAGCCTTTATCAAAGAGGTGGAAGCCGACGCCAAAGCCACCTGCACCATCCAGTGCGGTCTTACCAAGGAAGAGCTCAACAGAGTCGGTCCGTTCTCTTCCGCAAAGGAGCTGTGGGAGAAACTGATCGAACTTCACGAAGGCACCTCGGAAACCAAGGTAAGTAAACATGATTTATGTCACGCCCCCAAAGGAGTTCCTGTCAGACAAAAATCCGACAGAACCTCCCCTGTACCGGTGACAATCTGAAGCATCACTACAAGCAAAATACATCAGCCACATGCGGCTGGAATATTTATATACACAACCACGCAGTTATAATAACAGCCCACACGGCTGGAATGAAACAATCACAACCACGCAGTTATATATAAAACAGCCCACACGGCTGTACTAAAAACCAACACAGCGGAAAAACGAAAACGGAAAGCCCAATACAACACAATCAACACACTGCTAGCCGGCTAGGCTTATACAACAAATACAACACCAAAACCATAAGATAGCCACACGGCTATACACAAATACAATGCCAAAAATAAGAAAAGAATATACAAAAGAAAACAATCACGATCTTCGGATGTGACGTAGGACCCGGCAGACAGGATACTCCGAGCGACACCAACCATCTACAGGCTACCTGAAAACATAAATGTATACATGCGGTGGTGAGTATAGGTAACTCAGCGGGTAATAGAAAAGATAGTGCATAGTCCATAAACAACATGGAGATCACAAGTATACAGTCTCAGTAGGGAATAAAGAACATGATCATACTATCATAATCAATGCATCTGAACCTACCTGACGTAATAACCAGACATAATCATAACTAACCTACAAACTGCACAAACCGCTGCTGACATAATGGTAAATACATACCCAATCTGAAATCGACGCAAGGTACAAAGATCGGTAAACTCACTGGATCTGCAACAGATATACCCGTGACACCTGTGCAATATAAGTACGACTGCATATACATGTAAAATAAATGACATGTATGCAGCATGGCAACCAAATGCAACAACCATATCTCAATCAAGTGCAACAACGACAATCACATGCAACTAGTATCTACTAGGCATGTATGCAAATGAATCCCCCCAAATGCAAAGAATAACTGCGTATGCATGCTCCATGGTCACCCCCGCCACCTCTCCAGACACCACGACCCCTGTATGGCCGAGAGGCTTGGGTCTGTGACGACTGTACTACCCTCCAGCCCACTATATAGTGGTCGAGGCGGACAGTCCGCTAGTAGCTGTCTAACTACATAGCATCAGGGTCCCTGACTGCTCACAACGCCGGATCTCACTAAACCTCGTGACCGGGTGGCACGACAGGACTAGCAGCAACTGCTCCAACTACCACTACCCATGAGTGGCCGAGTGTGCGGTGCTAAACCAAACCAACTGATGACTCTCTCACCACAAGGGAGATAATGGTCATCAGATGCAATGAATGATGAACATGATATATATATATAATCATCATCCATGCAATAACCCCAAACCTCACAAATACCTCCAACATGAGTATAATCATCATGATAAATCCACACATCCCACCCAACACATGTACACAACTACACATGTATAATCAACTAAGAATCTCCAATAATCCCCCTGGACACATATGCACAGATCGTAAATACAATCAACATGTATCCTCCAATAATAAACACATCAGACACGTGTATAAAACACAAACATACAATCAACATAACTCCTCCAAAAGTACATAACCAAACACGTGTATACATACAACATGCGAATGTAGGGTCAACATGATGACTCCTAAAACACATACCCACCTTTGTACAGTCCACATCATATACCCAATCAGCATGATAATACCAGCCACCCGACAATCCCTACAAGACATACTCTACACGTGTAATCACAATAGAGTAGATATCAAGAGTGAAGACTGTATATGAATTAAATAGATCATCACAAGGGTCAAGCATAAGTATCATGCAGGAAAAATAACAACCGATCATGATATAAGATAAAGCAGCCTAATTCATCCAATAATAACCATGCACTAAGTATAAGAAAATCTACATAGAGGTCAAGGAAGAAATACCCGCCTTTATCTGTCGACCGCGTCAGACAATCCAATCCCACGTCGAGACGCTTGCCTCGAAATAAAATCCTGTGATCACATAATATATTTAGCTAATTACATAGGTAGCAAATAGCTAAATAAACTCCCCAATCTAATTAGAAAAAACCCCAATCGAAATAATCAACCTAATCCCTTAATCCAATTAGGTTCACTCCAACCAGATCTAATATCTGATTAATCTTCCAATTAATCCTCAATCCAACTTCTCCTAAATCTAAACATAATCCAAACTCATCATAAATCCTTCTAAATCCCCCAATCAATCCAAGATTCAACCAAATCAATATATCACATAAATGCAACCAAAACTCCATAGTTACCTCACCTTGATCCAAAACAAAATCCACACCCTTTGATGAAGAAATCCAAAGTTTGCTGTGGAGAAAAAATGGAGCTTCTCCACCCATTTACAGCTGGTCCAACACAAATAGGTGCCCAAAATCAACACCTAGCATAAATCCAATACACAATCCTCAATCAATACATTCTCAATTAAGATTAAACCCAATAATTCATCCATTCTCTTAATTACCAACCCACTATATAGACACTGCCATCCAAACAAAACAACCTAAATCAATAGAAACCTAATCTAGCAATATACCAATGAAACCAATAGAATTACCCTACTGGACATTACTTACCTTAAGGTTTGGTAGCAAAATCCAAATCTCACAGCCCAACAAGACCTCTGCCGGCAGCTACCAAGAAGCCCTACACCAATTCCTTCCAAAATCAAATCCAACACTTAGCTGCAGAGCCATTACTTACTAAAACCTTAACATAACAATACAACACTCACCTCAATCGATCTCAAATTCCCCAGCCGAGACTCCCACAGCTTCCAACATTGGAAACAAGACAGTGATCGGCACAAGCACTGTACCAACTAACCCCTCCTCTGATCCAGAATAAGAAGCTTATCAAGATCGAAGTTAACTAAACAAGATCTTTGAAGCTTTACGATTTGAATGAAGCCTACCTTGATCGACTACCTCCGGATGGTGTTGTCCCAATCTGATCCAGCAAGTGTGGAGCTGCAGGTCAAATTCCAATGAACAAATCACAGAGAAGAACAAGGAGAATAACCGGCTGGGAGCGATGTGATTCAAACCTCGTTGTGCCCTAGATTGGATTTCCCCCGATCGAGCGCAAGAACCGACCGAGGAAGCGATCACACCTCTGGAAATGGCTTGGATATCTTCAATAACATCCGGTGACTTCCTCTGGTGACGCGTTGAAGCCGAGCTCACAGGTGGAGAACGCTCTCCGTCGGCGTCGGATGCGTCGGATCGTCCGCGAGAGAGAAATCGAGAGGGAGAGGAAGAAGAATCAGCAACTCGCTCCCTCCTCCAAGCTCCGGTGGTTGCTTTGCGCCGGCGACACCGAGAGAGGAAGGAGGAATCGTCGATCGTCGATCGCCTGGAATCGGGAAATGTGAAGAACAGAGGAAGAAATGGGGAAAAGAAAAGGATCGCGGCGTTTTCAAAGCTAGGTTACTGTAGCATTAACCTAGGTTAGCCTAATTAAAACCTAAGTCCAATCCTAATCAATTCCCACTTAATTTTGGATATTCCAAACAGGCTTTATTTGAACCCATCAATTCGTCCCCTAAAAACTCGCCGTATGAGCTTCGAAAAATTCCCAGAAAATTTCTAAAAATTCCTGAAAAATCCAATAAGATTTTTCGTCCACTAATATTTATTATTTAATTTTGCAGTATCTTACAATTTATTACTTAATAAACTTTACAACTTAAAAATGCAGGAAGGCGAGACGGCAAGCGCGTTACACGCTCAAATTCAAGATATTCTGAACTCACTTCATGGAATCGGGCAGAAGGTAGAAAATAGGGACATTATAAGGTATGCTCTTAACTCGTTTCCTAGGAGTACATTGTGGGCATCGATGGTAGATGCCTACAAAGTCTCCAAGGATTTGTCTTCCTTAAAAATAGATGAATTATTTAGTGAATTTGAATTTCATGAATAAACTAATGCACAGCCGACCGAGAA
Organism: Zingiber officinale; assembly: GCF_018446385.1. Lineage (NCBI taxonomy): Eukaryota > Viridiplantae > Streptophyta > Magnoliopsida > Zingiberales > Zingiberaceae > Zingiber > Zingiber officinale. Next base: position 13,320,621 of record NC_055996.1, on the reverse strand, counting down.
GGGTATCTCTTTGGTTGCAGGTACTAGTCGAACACGCGAACCAAGATCCCGACGAAAATTTGAACCGGAATCAGAAGATGAACCCGACTGAGAAGATTAAGAAGATGAACTGACCAGCGAACTAGTGAATCTCGTGAAGAAGCTCTACAAGAAGAAGAAGGGCTTCAACAAGAAAGATCTGAAGAAGGTAGTTCAATCTAAGGAGGCCCAACCAAACTCGAAGGTAAAGTTTGAAATCACCTGCTACGGGTGTAACCAGAAGGGGCACATCAAAGCGAACTGCCCCAACCAAAAGGAAGCCAAAAAGCAAAGAAGAAAGAAGGCCCTGAAAGCAACGTGGGACGAATCTTCTTCGGAGGACTACGACGACAAACTCGATCAGACGAGTTTACTCGCACTGATGGCCCGGGACCCGATCATCGAATCCGAGAGCGAGAGCGAGTCAGAGGCCGACTCCGAGCAAAGCCACAGATCCGCATCCGTTTCCGAAGGGCCAGACTCTGCTGTAAGTATTCCGAGGCTTAATAATTTAGTCAATTATTTACTTCGCAAATTAGCCAAGTCAAACCTTAAGATAAAGTCACTTCTAAAGGAAGTAGCTATCCTTAAAGAAGTGACTAACTCAAAATCCTTACCTGATCAAGTTCAGACTGAAGATTCAACTCAAGTTCAAATACTTGAGGAAGAAAATTTGAGTCTGAAAAATCAGGTCAAGGATTTAAAAAATACTTTAGAACGATTTTCTTTGGGCTCCAAGAATCTGGACATAATTCTTGGGACACAAAGAGCCGTCTACAATAGAACTGGGCTAGGATATAAAAGTAAAAAGAAATATAAATCTTATTTATCCCTAATAAACAAACAAAGTAGTAAACCAGTCCAAGCATGGATCCCCAAGTCCAAATTGATCAATCAAGTTGAACTTGGCCAATACTGGGTTCCGAAGGATCAAATACACTACCTCGATAGACCATATCGAGGTTATGATCCAGGGGGAGCTAAAAGAAAAACGATCTTAAAAATTTAAAATTCAAAATTCAAAATCAATTTAAAAATTCAAAATTCAAAATCAATTTAAAAATTAGAAATTAAAAATCAATTTAACAAATTTGAAATTAAATCAAATTCAAAATTAAAAATTAAATTATAAATTCAAAATCAAATTAAAAATTCGAAATTAAATTCAAAATTCAAAATCAATTTAAAAATTCAAAATTAAATTATAAATTCAAAATTCAAAAATTAAATTATAAATTCAAAATTCAAAATTCAAAATCAAATTAAAAATTTGAAATTAAATTCAAAATTCAAAATTCAAAATTCAAAATAAAAAATTCAAAATTAAATTATAAATTCAAAATTCAAAATCAAATTAAAAATTCGAAATTAAATTATAAATTATAAATTATAAATTCAAAATTCAAAATACAAAATCAAATTAAAAATTCGAAATTAACTTATAAATTCAAAATTCAAAAATAGATGGAGAATCCAAACTAGCTGGCACCTCCAACTGAACTACCCGACAGGGTAACTGAAACTAATCTACCCGAAATGGGTAAAACAAGAGTACATTACCCAGAAGGGTAATTAAGGTTAGATTAAAACGGGCTAGGTTTAACTTGATCCACAGTACTGGTGAAGTTTTTGGATGATAGTACGTTAGGGAAGCTTGAGCATCGCATGCCTAGGAAGATATGGCTTCGACCTGGTGCATTTGACCAAGTGGAACTGACCGAAGCTACCCTTAAATGAATCCTAACTAGTTAGACCAAGGATTAGTATTAAGTTCAATGGGTAGGACTATTTGGGAAACCTCGAAGGTATGGTTACTTTAATGAGCTCCTTGTGACTCACCATAGCCCAGAAGTTTATCCAGAGAATGCTTACTTGTTGAACCCAAAGCTAAATTTGAATCTAACACAAAGTTAAACCAGACCCTTAAATTCAACAATAATTCATCTCACAACAATTATTGGGTTCCCTGATTGACAATTTAGATCGGGTGAGATGACTAAGAAATTAATATTGACTTGAACTTAACAATTCAAATTATTCTTAAATTTCAAAATTATTTTTAAAACTTAAATTTCAAAATTATTTTAAAACTTAAATTTCAAAATTATTTTTAAAACTTAAATTTCAAAATTATTTTAAAAACTTAAATTTCAAAATTATTTTAAAACTTAAATTTCAAAATTATTTTTAAAAACTTAAATTTCAAAATTATTTTTAAAAACTTAAATTTCAAAATTATTTTTAAAAACTTAAATTTCAAAATTATTTTTAAAACTTAAATTTCAAAATTATTTTAAAACTTAAATTTTAAAATTATGTTTTAAAACTTAAATTTCAAAATTATCTATAAAACTTAAATTTCAATAATTATTTTAAAACTTAAATTTCATAATTATTTTTAAAACTTAAATTTTAAAATTATTTTTAAAACTTAAATTTCAAAATTATTTTTAAAACTTAAATTTCAAAATCATTTTAAAACTCAATTTCAAAATTATTTTAAAACTCAAGTTCAAAATTATTTTAAAACTCAATTTCAAAATTATTTTTAACTCAATTTTAAAATTATTTTAAAACTCTTTTCAAATTTAATTAACTTTAAAATTTTTTAAAATTTTATTAACTCTAAAATAAAAAATTAAAAAAAAAACGCCTCGTGGAGGTGCCTGCCACAAGGGAAAGCGCCTCCAAGTGCGGCGGGAAAGTTCCCGCTGCATCACCTTAAGGCGCCTCGGATTGATTCGAGGCACCTCCAAAAGCTACTTAAGGCGCCTTCAGATGCTTAAGGCGCCTTCAATTCCCAACTTTAGGAAACGAACAGATTGTTTCTGTTCGTTTTCTGCCGACGCCGAGCACGTCTTCTGCGTGCGGATTCTAGCAACCAAGGCGCCTTCAACCCGTTTAATCTTCCCTCAACACTTGGCAATGCCTCCTAGGTATAATCCCAATCCTTCCCGATCAAATTCTACGTAAAATTTTTGCTTATTTTGGTCAATTTTTGGTAAAATCGTTGAAAATAGGAAGCGCCGACACGTTGATCCTACTCCAGCTAGACTTCCATCAACAGATATCAGATTCCCTACTATACATCTTAGGGATACCTTTGCTAATTACACTTTTGAACCTATCAAACCTAGATATCGATATAGCCTTGCATATATTCCAGAACATTATTTGTGCATCTGGGACAGTCACTTCCAAGATAGTACACATGCTCTATTGTCATATTTTGACACGCTTCTTTTCTACCATAGAGGGTATAGATGTGACCAGGGGGACAGTCATTCCTCTTACTATATATGACGAGCTAGGATCCCGTAGTTGTAGACTAGCCGGTGCTGATATCACAGCTGATGTAGTTCTAGCTTGGACAGGACGACCACAGCCAGCAGCTGCCCCTATCGCTCCAGCAGCCGAGGATATACCAGGCGAGGGAGAGGAGTGGGCTGATTTCTTAGCTGAGGATCTTTTCGCGGATCCTTCCCTGTCTGCCGGACCATCCACCGCAGCTGGACCTTCGACCTCTACATCACTCTCCGTCGAGGACAAACTTGCTCGACTCGAGGTCTAGTCCATCCAGACACGACGGATAGTTCTCTCTATTCGGTCCAAGATGGCTGCTGGATTTACGTCTCTTCGTGACGAGATACGACATCTAGGTCAGCCAACACCCGAGCAACCCCATGCACCACCTTCCGCTAATGTCCCTCCAGCTGATGCTCCTCGAGTAGATGATCCTGCTATTTGATATGACTCTTTTATGCATTGTACTATGGATTGTTGCCGATAGACACCTTCACTTCACTACCTATTTATTTTGTTAGACTTCCTTGAAGTGATATATACTTATTTGCATGCTTAGTCAGTTTCACAAATTCTGAGTTTACTTATCATCTTTCAAAATCTAGGAAAAATAATTTTCAAAATTCCATTTTTTTAGACTTTTCAAAAACTGGACTTAGCCTAAGCTTTCCCTAGAAATCTTGTTCCCCTAGAATTAAGCCAGAGCATCTCACAAACACCTAGGTATACCTTGTTTGTGATTGAAAAACATAGAATGACGTGAGATGCATAGGGTACAGCCTGGACTCAAGAATTCTTATATCTATGCATCAATATGAGTCTGGGCGTTAAACACGGAATATACATTAATCAAGTCAAGTCTTCCAGCTCTAGTCAAATCTAACTAGACCAAATTGACTTAACTTGACTAACCATGTGAAAGTTGTTGCCCTATAGGCAATCAGCAAGTAGCTAAAGGTTAGACAATTGGTAAAGGATACTCAATTTTCTAGTTAAGCATGTTTGATCTTTAGGGCTCTGATACCTAGTAAGTTAATCTATTGAACATGATTCATGCTTGGACTTAAGGACCAACTGACTTTGAATGAATAACCTAAACCAAATTTTTAGCTACTCTGCTCCCTCCTAGCCCTGAAATTTAATAAGTATTATTTAAAATTAAGCTAAGTTTTTTTCTCTAAGCCATAGCCTTCAAATCCAATACTTGCAAAGAACTTAGTTTTATTTTCAAAACTTTAAAACTGAGCTTACTTTGAAATCTAACCTTATACATTCTTGTTTTCTTAAGTAGAGCAAAGATTTCAAAGCTACTTCAAAGATTTCAAAAAAAAAAATTTATTGTTTTACTAAACTATCAAAAAGATCCACTTTCTAGAAACTTTTTCTAAGTTTCCAAAAAGCTAACATCATTTAAACTGTTAAATATTTTCTCACTCAGCTAAACTATTAAATATTTTTCAAAATCTTATTTTTACTTATTTTTTTTATATATGGCAAAGGGGGAGAATAGCAAAAATGTAAAATTCAAATTTGCATATAATGAATATTAAAGGGGAAACAACAGTTAAGGGGGAGCATATAATTGGCGCTATACTTTCGTAGGGTTTACTTTAGCAAATTTGCTTTGTTAAATGTGTTCATTTTTTTCCTTAGCAAATTTGCCATTGTTAAAGTGTTCATTTAATTCGTCTGTTTACTTAACTTTGAATTTGAGTTTCCATAATCAAAAAGGGAGAGATTGTTGGTGCGGGAAGCATCCGACGATCGAACTCGTGTTTTGATAATGACAAAGGATTCAAAGTTAAGGTGTTTTGTAATCTAACAAGTCTGCTTGAGGATTTCAGGAAAGTCCTAGCTGCGGTTAGGAAAAGGGAAAACTCTAGGGGGTGATAACCCTAGGTCATAGGGGGTGGTAACCCTATGCGGAAAGTCTTGGCAGGTCGATGACTTCAGGCAAAAGTCCTAGGGGGTGGTAACCCTAGGTGGAAAGTCCTAGTGTCGCGAACCAGGTGAAAGACTGGACTTGTAATGCCCGAAAATTCTCAAACTTGCATTAGAATTATTCTAAGATTTTTCTGGAATTTTTAGATATTTTTCCGAAATTTTCCGAGTAGCGGAGGTAGCAAAAATAATTAGAAGAATAAAAAGACTTAAGCGGGAATCGAACCCGGGACCTCTCGGGTCCGCTAAACCTTTAGTTAGCCTTAGTAACTGGTGAACCCAGCAGGGCCATGCTGAAAGATAAGGGAAACATTTATATTTATATTTGAGTTGGGCCTAGTTACCCACTTAATATAAATTAAAAACTTAAGTTGGTTTGGGTTATTTTTAGTTTGGTTCGGCAAAAACCTCCTTCACCCTAACCTCACCGACGCCACCTCTCCCTCTCCTCCCTCTCTTGGCGCCAACACCCAAGCAAGCCTAGGGTTTCATCCCTAGGGCCATAGGAGTGCCTTCCGGTGACATCTCGGACACAAGGACGTTCCCCTCCGCGAGTAGAGCACGTGGACGCGAGCGAATCGTCGAGAAGTCGTCTCCACCGGAATTTCTAGCAATTAGATTTGTAAGAAATCTAGCACACAAGGTAAGAAACCCCTCACCTGCGGTATAAGTAGCTCCGTTTGGTTTTATACGCACTAGTTTAGCTATATGCAGTTTTTATCGACGCATAGGGTGAATTTGACCCTCCTAGCAGATTTAGGGATTTAGTGAGTACTTCTAGATGGGCCGGACACGTATTCCCTCTTCAGTGGGAGTTCCTAGACGTTGTCGGGTGCCTAGAAGTGGTCTCCCTAATAGAGGGGAGAGTTGGGGCACACTAGGTGTTCGATAAAATAGCTAGTTAAGTTAAAATGCAAATTAGGCATTTTAATAGCTCAGTTAAATGCATTAGAAGCATTTAAATCAGTAAATTAGTTTCTTTTAGCTTATATGGGACTACGGTCCAATGGGTGGGCTCCCACAGTCGCCTCTAGGTTCAGACAACCTAGTTCTAGGTTCAGATAACCTAGATTCAGCAAAATAGTATTAGCTATTTCAGTATTTTATTTTCAGTGGCACTGTACTGGATCAGATATCCATTGGGTTGGACTCCCTCAGTCGTCCCTAGGTTTAGATAACCTAGTTAACCCTACTAAATTCGGGACTTGCAAACCCGGGTCTGGTTAGGGATGCGCGCACAACAAGTACAGTTGTCGGGCCCAAACAACATGATTATGTATTTTCACTTATTATGAAATAGTTTTCAAAGCTCAAATTAGTTATGTTAGTTGAGTTGGAATTCAGTATCAGTTTAGCTACAGTTTAGCTTATTATATGTTCAGTTCAGTTATCTTTATTGATTCATATGATTAGTTGCCATGCCATGATTGTATGCTTATATGCCATGCCATGTTAGTTTATTCAGTATACTTAGCATATCCTTTCAAACAGCATGATTTCAAATCATATTTGTATCGTATGCATGTTTTAGTGAGGTAGATTGTTTCTTACTAAGCTTTTTAGCTTACAGATACTATTTTCCTTATACTGCAGATACAGGTAAAAGGAAAATGGACTAGCAGAGGAAGCTGGAGGCCAATGCAGAGATGGTGTGTGTGGAAGGAACTGGAATAAAAGATTCTTAGGGGACTTAGCAAGTTTAAACCGTAAAACTCTTTAGTGTTTTACTTTCATGCACGTTTAGTTGTGTAATGCTATGAACCAGTGAACTATGTGTCATGTTAAGTTTAGAATACTAGTTTCATGTTATTAGAATGTTTCTCATGTAGTGTATAACTCATATGTGAGATTTTGGCACGCCTAAGTGCTGAAATAAGAGTTTCAGGACGAAATCAGAGTTTCAGGCCGAAATCAGAACTCTGATCGGTGTACAGACCGATCAAGGAGTGGGTTGTGCCGCTGGATCGGTCAGCCGACCGATCCTTGCGCGAACAGAGAGTTGGCCTCTGTTATGGATCGGTCAGCCGACAGATCCATTGTGTGAACAGAGAGCACCGACGCTCACTGATCGGTCAGCCGACCGATCAGTGAGCTACTGATCGGTCTAGCCGACCGATCAGGGTACTCCTGGATCGGTCGATAGACCGATCCAGCCGCATACAGAGGCGAGGGAGCATATGGATCGGTCTGCCGACCGATCCAGAGAGTTGTTCCGTGCCAGGAACAAGCTGGATCGATCACGGGATCGATCCGACAGCCCAATCGATCTATGGATCGATTGAAGTGCCTGATTACAGCTAGCAGGCCATCCGAGAGGCATAGATTATCTTACTTTGCAGCATTTAGTTCAGTAAAATTTTAAATTAGCCAGTTTTCATTCCGCATTAATAGTCCAGCACAGCATAACTGTAGCGATCGGCCTCGCAGCCTAGTCAGTAGGAGGCGGGTCGTTACAGAGTGGTATCAGAGCAGTGTTCCATACTTCCTACACACACATCAGCATTGAACCTGCAACTTCCAAGTAAGAATACCTCTACTTTATTTATGCTTTCTGTTTCCTTGTTATAGTTCATGTTTAGAGATAAACTGCTGCATGATAGTATGTGATAGTATATAACATGATAACGATAGTTATACAATTATGATTGTAATAGTTATTCATGTTCTGTCCTCTATGTCTTTAGCAATGGCACGAGGACGCCCAGCTAGAAGGGCACTAGCTACTGAGCCCCTGCAAGAGGCAAGCAGCTCCTCGACAGTTACAGCAGCAGCTAGCTGAACAAAAACAGGAGATAGCCACCTTAAAGGCTAATCAGAGTACCCCACAGTCACCCGGAACCGAATCGGCGACTCCGAAGTCTTAGAAGTTCCACAGCTCAGCCTACAGCACCAGTAGCCCCAGCAGATGAGCCAAGAAAGGAAGCCTATCCGATCCAGTGGCAGCAAGCCAGAGAACTTCTCAGGCACTAGTGAACCATGGGATGCACAAGCCTGGTTCAAAACACTGGAGAGCACGATGGAGCTTCTGGACTGGCCAGAACACGAGAAGGTGAAGTGTGCCTCCTTCTGCCTGACAGGAGACGCACGCATGTGGTGGGAAAGAATCAGAACGAAGCACCCAGTGAATCAGATGTCATGGGCTGACTTCGAGAAGGAATTCTTCGAGGAGTTCTTTCACATACGGGTTACAAACCGCCACTACGATGAGTTCACTGAGTTTCATCAGGGCAACCTTTCAGTTGAGGAAGCCGTGAAGAAATTCAACAGGTTGGCTCGTCTATGCCCAGAGCTAGTCAGTACAGAGAAGGAACGAATCCGGTTGATGCTCAAGATGCTGAGGCCAGAGATCGCAGTGAACGTGGCTGGTGGCATACATAGGCCACAAACCACAGAGGAGTTAGTGAGCAGTGCCTTGACCACAGAGCATTATCAGAACAGCATAAAGCAGCAGAAGCGAGTCTCCTCAGAGTCCAAAGGCCAAGGAAACTCTCACACTCAAAAACAGCAAGGCCACAGCTCTAACTGGAAAGGGAACTCCAACAGCAAGCGTAAATCAGGGAGTGACCCAAAAGGAGGACCATCTAGCAAGCGACCCAGTTATCCAAAGTGTGCTACTTGTGGGAAATTCCACCCAGGGGTTTGTCGCAAGGGCACACGAGAATGCTTTGAATGTGGACAAGAAGGGCACATGGCCAAGCAATGCCCGAACAAGACCGGTCTTCCTCAGCCACAACAGATTCAGTATGCAGGCCAGCCAGCTCAGTTATATCAGATGCAGGCCGCTCTAGAAGGTCCCCTTATCAACCAGGGCAGATTAGAAGCCCCTCCAGCGATGGCGAATGCGAGGATCTACTCACTCACCAGAGAGGACGTAGCCAATGCCTCGACAGTTGTCACAGGTCAGATTAGCATTTTACAGTATAGTGCTATTGTTCTATTTGATACTGGGGCAACCCATTCATATATAGCCAGGATGTTCTCCAAAAAATTAGAAATACCCTCAGAGGTACTCAGTGGTCAGTTTTTGACGACACTGCCTTCAGGAGAGATCATGGCATCCACGCACTGGCTCATTATAGCAGACAGAGAGCTCTTTTGTGATCCGATAGTGCTAGAGATGACCGACTATGACGTTATCCTTGGAATGGACTTTCCGATCAGATACGGCGCTACCATAGAGTGCCGTAAATAATCTTCCAACCTGAAGCGACAGTGCAATTCGAATACTGGGAACCAAAGAGAAAGGCCAAGAAGTTTCTCTCAGCTATGAAAGCACAGAAGCTTGGATTCGGGATGTACGAGATTCCTAGCACACGTAGTCAACGCCAGCCGGGAGAACCAACAACTAGCAGAGGTTCGAGTCATATGTGACTACCCAATGGTCTTCCTTGAAGAGTTACCGGGCTTAGCACCGACATGGAGATTGACTTTGAGATAGAGCTCATTCCGGTACAAATCCTATCTCCAAAGTGCCTTATCGCATGGCTCCAGTGAGCTGAAGGAACTTGAGCAACTCTGGAGTCGCTTGACAAGGGTTTCATCATGAGTCATTCACCATGGGGCGCTTTGTATTGTTCGTGAAGAAGAAGGATGGAAGCATGCGATTGTGCATAGACTAGATCACCGAACCAAGTCACGATCAAGAATGTATCCTTCCCGAATCGATGACATGTTCGACCACCGGTGAAGGGAGCGGTGTTCTCTAAGATAGATCTCGGATCGGTTATCATCGGTGAAGGTTAAAGAAGGATATACCCAAGACAGATTCAGAACGGATACTGGACACTACGAGTCCGTAGTCATGCCCTTTGGCGTGACCAATGCTCCAGCTACATTCATGGATCTCATGAACAGAGTATTCAGGGAGTATTTAGATAAGTTTGTTATTGTGTTTATCGATGACATCCTTATCTACTCAGGAACTCAGGAAGAACACTCAGAGCACCTGAAACTAGTATTGCAGACCCTTCAGCAGAACCAGCTATACGCCAAGTTCACGAAATGTGAATTTTGGCTAGATCAGGTGTCCTTCGTCACATCATCTCAAAGGATGGTATTATGGTAGATCCCAGCAAGATAGAAGCAGTAAGTAACTGGAAGAGACCTAAGAACGCCAGTGAGATCAGAAGCTTTCTGGGATTAGCAGGATATTACAGAAAGTTTATAGAGGACTTCTCCAGGATAGCCTCCCCACTGACAGCTCTTACCAGAAAGAACAGGAAATTTCAGTGGACAGCGAGCTAAAAAGGAGATTGACCAGTGCTCCCATTTTGGCTCTACCAGACAACACCAGCAGCTTTGACATCTATAGTGATGCCTCTAAGTTGGGACTAGGAGCAGTACTGATGCAAAACGGCAAGGTGATCGCCTATGCCTCCAGACAACTCAAGGATTATGAGAAGAATTACCCTACTCATGACCTTGAGCTTGCAGCAGTAGTGTTCGCTCTCAAGATTTGGAGACATTACTTATATGGAGCTCAGTGCAGAGTGTATACAGATCATCAGAGTTTGAAGTACTTCTTCACTCAGAAGGATCTGAACATGCGACAACGCAGATGGCTTGAGCTGGTCAAAGACTACGATATAGACATCATCTACCATCCAGGGAAAGTCAATAAGGTAGCCGACGCACTTAGCAGAAAATCCAGTGCTACCTTATTATCTCTTACAGCCATGTCACCGCCCTCTGGAAGGAGATCGTAGATTTCGGTCTCAAACTCGGACGGCTCTCTACTATGACCTTAGAGTCTACCTTGCTTGTTGATATTCATCACTCAGCAGGACCCTGGAATTGAGAAAATCAAGCAAGGGCTAGCGGAATCAGAAAGAATTCGAGTGTTCGATAGCGGGGTGTTGTATTTTGGTGAGAGACTGTTCTAGATCGGGAGGAGCTACGGAGCAGATTTTAGATGAGGCTCACAAGACTCCCTATGCGATGCATCCGAGTTCCACCAAAATGTATCAAGACACGAGGAACCATTTTTTGGGCCGGGATGAAGCGAGACATCACCAGATATGTTAGCATCGCCTCACCGGAGGGTCAAGGCGAACATCGGCGACAGGAGGAGTTCTATCTGATTCCGAATGGAAGTGGGAGGACATCTCTATGGATTTCATAGTGGGACCGCCCGGAACCACGAATGGTTTTGACGCCATCTGGGTAATAGTCGAGTTGACTAAATCACCCACTTCTTAGCTATCAAGATATCCTACTCCATGGAGAAGCTAGCACAGTTGTATCTCAGGAGATCGTCCGACTACATGGAGTCCCACGAACCATCATTTCAGACAGAGTGTGTACAGTCAGCGTTGGGCACTAAGTTAAAGTTCAAGACAACATTCCATCCTCAGACTGATGGTCGACGGAGCGAGTGAATCGGTACTCGAAGATATGCTCGGCGTGTGCAGACTTCTGAGGAAGTTGGTGCAAATATCTGAGCTTAGCGTAATTTGCATACAACAACAGCTATCGTGCCACTATCGGCATGGCACCTTACGAGGCTCTCTATGGGTGGAGGTGTAGATCTCCAATCTGCTGGTATGAGTGGTGAACAGAAGAACTAGAACTTGAGATCTAGTAGCAGATACCACAACAACTATCTGACATATCCAGAGGATAGAGGCAGCTCGAGCCTGAAAAGCTATCTTGATACAGCTGAGACCCTTAGAGTTTTCGATCGGGATACGGTGTTCCTCGGAGTAGCTCCCATGAAGGAGTGATGCGTTTTGGGAAGAAGGGCAAACTTAGTCCCGGATATGTGGGACCATACCTTATCGGAAGAGTGGGCAAAGTAGCATATGAGCTAGAGCTACCCCAGGAAATGTCAGCTGTCCACAACGTATTTCATGTCTCTATGCTGAAGAAGCATACCCCAGATGCCACCCAGGTGATTGAGCCCTAGTCGGTACAGATCCGCGAAGACCTCAGCTATGATAGTCTGCCTATTCAGATAATAGACCAAGCAGTTAAGAAATTGCGGAACAAGGAAGTACCATTAGTCAAAGTCATTTGGCACAGTCACACAGCAGAAGAGGCAACTTAGGAGACAGAAGCCAGCATAAGACAGAAGTACCCAGAATTGTTCTAAGTTCGAGGACGAACTTTTTATAAGGTATGGGGGATTGTAACGCCCGAAAATTCTCAAACTTGCATTAGAATTATTCTAAGATTTTTCTGGAATTTTTAGATATTTTTCCAGAATTTTCCGAGTAGCGGAGGTAGCAAAAATAATTAGAAGAATAAAAAGGCTTAACCGGGAATCGAACCCGGGACCTCTCGGGTCCGCTAAACCTTTAGTTAGCCTTAGTAACCGGTGAACCCAGCAGGGCTGTGCTGAAAGAGAAGGGAAACATTTATATTTATATTTGAGTTGGGCCTAGTTACCCACTTAATATAAATTAAAAACTTAAGTTGGTTTGGGTTATTTTTAGTTTGGTTCGGCAAAAACCTCCTTCACCCTAACCTCACCGACGCCACCTCTCCCTCTCCTCCCTCTCTCGGCGCCAACACCCAAGCAAGCCTAGGGTTTCATCCCTAGGGCCATAGGAGTGCCTTCCGGTGACATCTCGGACACAAGGATGTTCCCCTCCGCGAGTAGAGCACATGGACGCGAGCGAATCGTCGAGAAGTCGTCTCCACCGGAATTTCTAGCGATTAGATTTGTAAGAAATCTAGCACATAAGGTAAGAAACCCCTCACCTGCGGTATAAGTAGCTCTGTTTGGTTTTATACGCACTAGTTTAGCTATATGCAGTTTTTATCGACGCATAGGGTGAATTTGACCCTCCTCGCAGATTTAGGGATTTAGTGAGTACTTCTAGATGGGCCGGACACGTATTCCCTCTTCAGTGGGGGTTCCTAGATGTTGTCGGGTGCCTAGAAGTGGTCTCCCTAATAGAGGGGAGAGTTGGGGCACACTAGGTGTTCGATAAAATAGCTAGTTAAGTTAAAATGCAAATTAGGCATTTTAATAGCTCAGTTAAATGCATTAGAAGCATTTAAATTAGTAAATTAGTTTCTTTTAGCTTATATGGGACTACGGTCCAATGGGTGGGCTCCCACAGTCGCCTCTAGGTTCAGACAACCTAGTTCTAGGTTCAGATAACCTAGATTCAGCAAAATAGTATTAGCTATTTCAGTATTTTATTTTCAGTGGCACTGTACTGGATCAGATATCCATTGGGTTGGACTCCCACAGTCGTCCCTAGGTTTAGATAACCTAGTTAATCCTACTAAATTCGGGACTTGCAAACCCGGGTCTAGTTAGGGATGCGCGCACAGCAAGTACAGTTGTCGGGCCCAAACAGCATGATTATGAAATAGTTTTTAAAGCTCAAATTAGTTATGTTAGTTGAGTTGGAATTCAGTATCAGTTTAGCTACAGTTTTGCTTATTATATGTTCAGTTCAGTTATCTTTATTGATTCATATGATTAGTTGCCATGCCATGATTGTATGCTTATATGTCATGCCATGTTAGTTTATTCAGTATACTTAGCATATCCTTTCAAACAGCATGATTTCAAATCATATTTGTATCGTATGCATGTTTTAGTGAGGTAGATTGTTTCTTACTAAGCTTTTTAGCTCACAGATACTATTTTCCTTATACTGCAGATACAGGTAAAAGGAAAATGGACTAGCAGAGGAAGCTGGAGGCCAATGCAGAGATGGTGTGTGTGGAAGGAACTGGAATAAAAGATTCTTAGGGGACTTAGCAAGTTTAAACCGTAAAACTCTTTAGTGTTTTACTTTCATGCACGTTTAGTTGTGTAATGCTATGAACCAGTGAACTATGTGTCATGTTAAGTTTAGAATACTAGTTTCATGTTATTAGAATGTTTCTCATGTAGTGTATAACTCATATGTGAGATTTTGGCACGCCTAAGTGCTGAAATCAGAGTTTCAGGACGAAATCAGAGTTTCAGGCCGAAATCAGAACTCTTATCGGTGTACAGACCGATCAGGGAGTGGGTTGTGCCGCTGGATCGGTCAGCCGACCGATCCTTGCGCGAACAGAGAGTTGGCCTCTGTTATGGATTGGTCAGCCGACCGATCCATTGTGCGAACAGAGAGCACCGACGTTCACTGATCGGTCAGCCGACCGATCAGTGAGCTACTGATCGGTCTAGCCGATCGATCAGGGTACTCCTGGATCGGTTGGTAGACCGATCCAGCCGCATACAGAGGCGAGGGAGCATATGGATCGGTCTGCCGACCGATCTAGAGAGTTGTTCAGTGCCAGTAACAAGCTGGATCGATCACGGGATCGATCCGACAGCCCAATCGATCTATGGATCGATTGAAGTGCCTGATTACAGCTAGCAGGCCATCCGAGAGGCATAGATTATCTTACTTTGCAGCATTTAGTTCAGTAAAATTTTAAATTATCCTGTTTTCATTCCACATTAATAGTCCAGCACAGCATAACTGTAGCGATCGGCCTCGCAGCCTAGTCAGTAGGAGGCGGGTCGTTATAGGACTAGCCGGGAAGCGGATGTCCAGCAGAAAGTCCGGAAGCATCGAGTGCTGAGCAAAAGTCCAGTCGATCTGGAGGATCGCACTGGCAACAGGTAAAATCTCCTGAGTGGAGTAGGTGAGGACACGTTCCCCGTAGTGGTAACAGTAGGCGTCGGGTCGACTTAGGGTTTCCGGTTGGAAACCCGAAGTCAGACTCGGACAGTCCGGAGACTGTCTATACTTCATTTATCATATTTATTGTGCTAACTTTGTGTTGTAGGGTAGTGTTTGGGACTAACGTATCTTGCAGGTGCAAAGGAGCAACCTAAAGCCTCGGATGAACAGTGTCCGAGGCGCCTTCATGGAGCTTGGAGGCGCCTCGGGTGCGAGAAGCTGTTCAAGGCGCCTTGATGAACAGTGGAAGGCGCCTTGAACAGATGAAGGCGCCCTGGTGAACAGTGGAAGGCGCCTTGAATCTGTGATAAGGATCGACCAGTTCGCCCCTTATCTCCGCGGTTGACTCGGCTCATTCAAGGCGCCTTGGTGAACAGTAGAAGGCGCCTTGAACAACCTTTATAAGAGGTCTCGACCAGCAGCTCTCTACAACAATTTTGCAAGCTTTACTTCTGTTGTGTGCTGCTCAAGAGTCGATTCTAAAGTGCTATTGCAGTCGTCGACGACCCGAAGCCTCATTTATTATTACTCTGTTGTCGGTATTACTTCAATTTCAGTTATACTTAATTCCTTGTACTTATTCGTGATATTTTAGTTGTTGCCCACGGAAAGCGATCAAGGATCGCGGGCCTTCGAGTAGGAGTCGATCTAGGCTCCGAACGAAGTAAACGACTGTGTTCTTGTGTGTTTGCTTATTTTTATTCTGCTGCTTTAATTACTCAACGATTGTTTTACGATTTCGATATTCGAAATAGCCACGAGCGCTATTCACCCCCCCCTCTAGCGCTTCTCGATCCAACACAACATGTGGAGATACAGCCAGAGGCACTAAGAAGAAGGTGCACTTATCACAAAACTAGTAGTCACCATACTAAAGATTATTTTGTTTTAAGAAATAAAAGAGCAAACAGGGAGCGCTACCAAAGGCAAAATTATTATCGGCAGCAGTACCCCAGGCAGCAAAGCCCGCTTAAATTGGAATACCGCCCGGTCGAACCTCGGCAAGAGACATTGCCTACCCAGGCTGGTACAAGCCAGGTGTCGGAAAAGGCTCCTTCTGAAGCCATGACAACCCGACAAGAAGAAAATAGGAGTAATGTCGCCCGGGGTAATATCAATATGATCATGGGCAGGCCCACCGATGGAGATTCTAACAAAGCCAGAAAAGCACATGCACGAAGACTGGAGATTCATGCTGTAGGATTCAGTATGGAGCGAGCAGCTGGTCTAGAGATAAGTTTTGGACCTAGAGATCTGAAGGGGGTAGAAATACCCCATGATGATGCATTAATAATCAAAGTCATGATAGCCAATTATACTATTTCTCGTACCTTTATTGACACTTGTAGTTCTGTCAATATTATCTTTAAGAAGGCCTTTGATCAATTACAGATCGACCCGAGCGAACTTCAACAGATGGTAACTCCTCTATATGGATTCACGGGTAATGAAGTACAACCGCTTAGTCAAATAAAGCTGGCCATATCTCTAGGGGAGGAGCCTCTAATGAGAACAAGAATATCTTATTTTATGGTGGTGGATGCCCCGTCTTCTTATAATGTGATACTGGGTCGACCGACCTTAAACGAGTTTAGGGCTGTCGTTTCTATTTTCTTTCAAAAAATTAAATTTCCTGTTGATGATCAGGTAGGAGAAGTACGAGGTGATCAGAAGACAGCTAGAAAATGTTATGTAGAGATCGTTCGGGCTGAAGCTAATGCTGCCCAAAAAATTTAAAAAATGGAAGTCAATGTCATCCAGGAAAAGACGCCTGTGCTGGTTTATGAAGAGAAGGAAGAAGTCCAGATTCAGACTGGGCAACCTGAAGCTACTACTTATGTTTCGGCTGATCTTGACCCCACTCTAAAAGTCAAACTGGTGCAATGCCTAAAGAAGAATAATGATGTATTTGCCTGGACACCCAAAGAGGTCTTGAGTGTTTCTCCTGCAGTCATGGAGCACTCTTTACATGTCTTCCCAGATGCCCGCCCGGTCATGCAAAGGAAAAGAAATTTTAGCGCGGAGCAGAACCAAATCATCAAGGAAGAAATAACTAAACTCATGGAGGCTGGTTACATCAGGGAGGTACAATTTCCTAGTTTGCTAGCTAATGTGGTTCTAGTCTCTAAGCTAGGAAACAAATAGAGAGTATACATTGATTTCCGAGATCTCAACAAGGCTTGCCCAAAAGATTATTATCCATTACCCAGGATCGATCAACTGGTAGACTCCATTGCTAGGTGTGAGTACATCTCTATGCTAGATGCTTATCAAGGCTATCATTAGGTCCCCCTAGCTAAAGAGGATCAAGAAAAGGTCAGTTTTATAACATATGAAGGTACTTATTGTTATAATGTTATGCCCTTCGGACTGAAAAATACAGGAGCAACTTATCAGAGGCTTATGAATAAGGTCTTCCAGAAGCAGATTGGAAGAAATATGGAAGTATATGTTGATGATATTTTAATTAAGTCTCTTCATGCTGTTGATCTGTGCAGGGATGTAGAGGAGACTTGCAATACATTGAGGCAATATGGGCTCAAGCTGAACCCGAGAAAATGTTTATTTGGAGCAAAAGGGGGAAAATTCTTGGGATATATAGTGTCCGAGCAAGGAATAGAGGCCAACCAGAGCAAAGTCAAGGCGCTTCAGAACATGGAGCCTCCTCGTAACATGAGGGAGGCTCAAAGACTTACTGGCCGGATTACAGCCTTGTCTAGGTTCATTTCCAGGTTGGCCGATCGCAGCTTCCATTTCTTTAAAATACTCCGGAAGGCAAACAAATTTCAGTGGAACGAGGAATGTGATAAGGCCTTCCAAGAGTTAAAAGATTACTTGTCTACTCTTCCTGTATTAGCTAAGCCTATAGTAGGAGAGACCCTCTGGGTATATTTGTCAGCTAATGAAAATGTTGTAGGCTCTGTAAACAAGAAGGGAAGGAACAACAACCTGTATATTTCTCTAGCCATTTATTAAAAGGAGCTGAGTGTAGATATACTACACTAGAAAAATTGGCTTATGCATTAGTGTTGACTGCTCGGAGGTTGCACCCATATTTCTTAGCACATGAAATTGTTGTATTGACCAACAGTACCCTCGGACGGGTGCTACTCAACCCAGAGGCATCATGTCGGCTGATCAAATGGACAACTGAACTTGATGAATATGACATACAATATCAACCCCTCTCGGCCATCAAGGCACAAGTTCTAGCAGATTTCATTATAGAAGTTCAAGGCCCTAAGGAAGAAAATATCTGGAAAGTTTATATGGATGGCTCCTCAACCAGACAAGGTAGCGGAATTGGTGTTCTTCTCAAATCTCCAAGGGATGACAGACTCCAACTTTCTATCAGGTTGAACTATAGAGCCACTAACAATGAGGCAGAATATGAAGCATTGATAGCTGGATTGCAAGTCGCTCGGCATATAGAAGTAGCTCAGGTCCTCATCTATTCTGACTCTCAATTAGCAGCCCAATAACTATCAGGTAATTTTGAAATTAATAATGACAGGCTCAAGTTATATGCTGAGGCATTTGATAAGTTGAAGTCCCAGTTTCAAGAAGTAAATATACAAAAAGTTGTCATTGTATCAAACCCAAGTTGTCATTGTATCAAAAAGTGAAAGATTATTAGTGTAATTTGCACTAACAGTCTAACTCAAGTTTTGGTGAATGACGAGTTAAGTTAGGTATTATTGTGATCTAATTACTTAACCAAGTGTGCAAGAGTTGACGGGTCTGGAGGACTTGACACTAGGCTGAAATCCAACTAAGTCTACGGGACCCGATAGTTGGTGTAAAGCTTAGATAGATCAAAGTGCTGACCTGATATCTGGAAGGAAGTCCAATTGGGCCCGTAGGACCTGACGACTAGCAGAAGTCCAGTTGGGTCTACAGACCTGACAACTAGCATGAATACCTAGTGGGTCAAGAGGCTATTCAATCGACTGCAAGTTGGTAAGTCACTAGAGGAATGTGACTCGGTGAGAGCATGTCCCGGTTAAGGGATAGTAGGCATCAATTCAATTTAGGTTCATTTTGGATCTCTAAACTGAGGCCTTGACTAGTTCCTAGTCTAGGGAGGACAGGAGCTAATTATTATTACTCATGATTATTATGCTAACACTTATCTTGCAAGTTATTATTTTGTTTATTGAACTAACACGTTTTGCAAAGTAAGAAGTGTTAGTATTATCCCTAATACCAATTATGAGATGATTGTAAATGACTCATTTTGTATAACATTTCATTATTAATAAAAAGCAAAGTTGGTTATTTTTTCTATTTCAATTCAGTGTTGAATGAATAAGTATAATAATATCCTTGGGTAGTAGGTTCTTATCTACAACATATCAATTAGTTGAATTGATAGTGAGATATTGTAGATATAAATAGTGTTGGTTGCTACTCGAAATATCGTACTGGTTCCCATGTACAAAAATTTTGTACAAGTCCTGAACTTTTCCTAACAACCTATTGTATTCTTTAGAAATTAATTTTGGAATCGTAAACAGAACTTAACATTATTGATTCCAAATTCAACTTATCTGCTCTTAGAGGTTTAGACTTGGATCACAAACAATGCTTAACATTATTAATCTAAATCCACCTATGTTACAAATTTGATTAAACATTAATTTCAGAGATCAGTTCCAGGTTAAATATGGTGAGGCACTAGGCCTTCTTGGGTATGGGAGCCCACCACTTCCTCGACAAAGCCTTTCAACGAAATTCAATATTTAATCTCCTTATAGTAACCCTAGATTTAACCATTAAGAACAATCAAATCACAAGATCGAAAAACAAAAGAAACACAAAATCGAAACATAAATTCGATAGCCCAGAATCACTAGCCTCTTGTGTTTAGTATTTCAAGATCTAAACAAAAGAATGAACTAGTTATGATGCAGAAACTAATAACTAGTTATACCTTTTGTAGCTTATAGACCTCACGATCTTCTGTTGTGTTCCTCTTCTTATCTCGGGCATCGTGTGGGCGACGATCTACCGAGACGAGAATCCACCCAAGCCTCCTTCTTCTCCTTGCAAGTTTCGACCACCAACTCTTCTTGAAGAGAAACTTGCTTTCTCTTCTTCTTCTCCACAAGCAACCAACCACCAAGATGAGATAAATCCTCCAAGTGCCGCTGGCCTTAACAAAAGGAGAAGAGAGAAAGAAGAGAGGAGAGGGTCGGCCACCACCAAGGAAAGGAGAGGAGAGAAATAATAGACGTGTTATTAGGTGAGGCACCTCTACCCTCTCTTTTATATTCCTTGGTCTTGGCAATTAAGGAAAGTTTTAAACATAATTAAAACTTTTTTATTTTCCCTTGCCAATGAATAAAAGGAAAATTTAATTAAAAATTTCCTTTTATTCTTTTAATGGCCGACCCCTTCAAGTCCTCCAAATTAGGAAAGTTTAAAACATAAAATTAAAACTTCCTAATTTGTTTCCTGAAAATTTTTAAAATAAAAATTTCTCTTTAAAAATTTCCTTCATGGTTGGTTATAAAAGGAAACTTTTATAAATTAAAATCTCTCTATTAAAACATGTGAATGATTACAAAAAGGAAAGTTTTCTCCAAAATTAAAATCTTTCTTTTAACTACAAATAAGGAAAGATATCAAACCTTTCTTTTAATCTTTTGTAGAAACTATAAAAGGAAAGATTTAATTGTAAAACTCTCTTTTAAATCATGACTTCCACATAAGGAAAGATTTTAAAATTAAAATCCCTTTTAATTTTATTGTGGCCGACCACCTACTTGGGCTCCAAGCTAGGGTCGGCCACCACTTGATCCATCCAAGGCTTGATTTGGCCGACCCTTGCTTGGGCTCCAAGCTTGGCTTGGCCGGCCACCTAATGATGGGTAAGAAGGTGGGTATGAGTGGGTATAAGAATTTATAAATAAGAGGCTACGATAAGGACCGAGAGGAGGAATTGGTTTTGGTCTCCCGATGAACTTGAGCTTCCCGTGTTCACCTCGAACACCCAACTCGAGTTCATCAATAATAACTCATACCACTAAAGAGTTATTATTGAACTACTACACCAATCCCATATTACTATATGGGCTCCTTCTTATCATGAGTGTGTTAATCTCCCTGTGTTTAAGATATCGAATGTCCACTAATTAAATGAGTTACTGACAACTCACTTAATTAATATCTAACTCCAAGAGTAGTACCACTCAACCTTATTGTCATGTCAGACTAAGTCCACCTGCAGGGTTTACATGACAATCCTTATGAGCTCCTCTTGGGGACATCATCAACCTAGATTCCTAGGACATAGTTTCCTTCTATAATCAACAACACACACTATAAATAATATTATTTCCTAATTTATCGGGCATATTGATTTATCGAACTAATCGCACCCTTTGATAAATTAAAGAAATAAATATTAAGTATACGTGCTTGTTATTATATTAGGATTAAGAGCACACACTTCCATAATAACAGAGGTCTTGTTTTTTTTATTTAGTTAGTATAAAAAGAAACTACCTCAAATGGCCCTGCTCAATACACTCACAGTGTACTAGTATTATTTTATAGTCAAGATAAACTAATACCAAATTACACTACGACTATTCCATTGGTTTGTTCCTATCCATCTTAGTCGTGAGCTACTATTTATAATTTATAAGGAACTAATAACATGATCTTTTGTGTGTGACACCACACACCATGTTATCTACAATATAAATTAATTGAACAACTACACTTAGCTTATAAATGTAGATATTTGACCAATGTGATTCTTTATTTCAAAAATAAATGTTTATAAAAAGCTAGGCTTTTAATATACACTCTAACAATCTCCCACTTATACTAAAAGACTATGCTGCCATAAATGCTGACATACATCTGATTCCCATTCCTTCAACATGCCGATCAAAAGCTTTCGCCGGAAGGGCCTTAGTGAAATGATCTGTCAGGTTATCCGCTGATGCAATCTTTGCTACAACAACTTCTCCTCGCTTCACGATGTCTCGTATCAGGTGGTACTTGCGCTCTATGTGTTTACTCACCTTATGGACTCGTGGTTCCTTCGAGTTTGCTACTGCACCACTATTATCACAATAAATTCTGATGATTTTGGGCAAACCAGGAATCACATCTAAGTCCATCAAGAAGTTCCTGAGCCATATAACTTCTTTGACTGCCTTAGAGGCTGTCATATACTCATCTTCCATGGTTGAGTCTGAAACGCATTTATGCTTAACACTCCTCCATGCAATGGCTCCACCTCCTAAAGTAAACACATAGCCTGATGTAGACTTATTATTGTCCCTATCTGATTGGAAGTCAGAATCTGTGTGACCCACAGGGAGCAGATCATTTGCTTGGTAAACTAACATATAATCTTTAGTCCTTCTCAAGTACTTCAATATATGCTTTACAGCAGTCCAATGTCCTTGTCTAGGGTTACTTTAATATCTGCTAACCATGCCCACGGTAAAATAGATATCCAGTCTCGTGCATAACATAGCATACATTAGGTTTCCTACAGCTGAAGCATAAGAAACTGCATTCATCTCTTCTATCTCTTTTGATGTCTTCGGAGACATCTCTTTAGATAAAAATACTCCATGCCTAAAGGGTAGAAAACCTTTCTTGGAGTCTTGCATGCTAAAACGAGCTAGGATTGTATCGATATATGAAGCTTGGGACAAGCACAACATCCTTTTCTTGTGATCCCTTATCACTTTGATCCCAAGAATATGTGCGCATTCTCCTAAGTCCTTCATATCAAATTGCTTGGACAACCATATGTTAGAGTGTATACTAAAAGCCTAGCCTTTTGTAAACATTTTATTTTGAAATAAAGAATCACATTGGTCAAATATCTACATTTATATGCTAAGTGTAGTTGTTCAATTAATTTATATTGTAGATAACATGGTGTATGGTGTCACACACAGAAGATTATGTTATCAATTTCTTATAAATTATAAACAATAGCTCACAACTAAGATGGAAAGGAACAAACCATTGGAGTAGTCGTAGTGTAATTTGATATTAGTTTATCTTAACTATAAAATTACACTAGTACACTCTGAGTGTATTGAGCTGGACCATTTAAGGTAAGTTCTTTTTATACTGAATGAACAAAAGAACAAGACCTTTGTTATTATGGAAGTGTGTGCTCTTAATCCTGATATAATAACAAACACATATATCTAGTATTTATTTCTTTGACTTATCAATGTGTGAGATTTAGTTCGATAAATCAAAAGGTCCGATAAGTTGAGAAATGATATTATTTATAGTGTGTGTTGTGTAGGACCGTGATCGTTCGATAGAGGGGGGGTGAATATCGATTCGAAAACTCGAGTGTAAAAGTACGCAGCGGAAAAGTAAATGAACACAATTGATTTTACTTCGTTCGGAGCCTATAACGACTCCTACTCGAAGGCTCGTGGTCCTTGACCACTTTCGTTGGGCAATCACTAGCAATTCGAATGTGATTACAAAAAGAGTGCAAGAAATGCTAATAAAACAAAACACAAAGCTATACCAACAGAAAAGAAAGCTTAAAGAGCAAGGGCGCGTTGTCGGAGCATTGTTAGCGTCGCTGGAGCACAGAGCAGCAAAGCAATCTGGGAATTCTGAGATGATATCGAAACTCCACCCCTGGGGCTTCTTTTATATGCTACTCCGGGCGCCTGGATCCCTTCCGGGCGCCCTGGTGCGACGTGGCAAGTCTAGTCAGGATGCTCCACGTGGCGAGGCGACGCAGAGGATAAAAGTTGCCTCCGGGCGCCCGGATCCCTTCCGGGCGCCCGGACCACCTTTTTCCAGAGATTCCTTCTCCTGCAAAACAAGGTTAGTCCGAGGCAAAATATATCCTGCAACACAGATTGTTAGCACAATTTATAAAGTATGAATTAACAGAAAAAGTATGACTTAGATTCGGTCTTTCCGAGACCGGAATCTAGTCACGATCTCGACTTAGATATCCGAAATGGATCTAAGTCGGATCGACGCCTAATGTTCCCTTCCTGGGAACGCGTCCTCGCAGTCACTCCCCTCCAGTGACTTACCTTACTTACCTGCCAGACGTCCGGTCAGCCCGTCGACCCGTCTGGACTTCGTGCCAGCTATCCGGTCAGCCCGTTGACCTAGCTGGGCTTCGTGCCTAAGCGTCCGGTCAGCCCGTCGACCCGCTTGGACTTTGTGCCAGCTATCCGGTCAGCCCGTCAACCTAGCTGGGCTTCGTGCCAGACATCCGGTCAGCCCGTCGACCTGTCTGGACTTATCCTGCACACTCGATCAGAGTGTTAGATCAACAATAAACCTAACTTAACCTATTTGTCATTCATCAAAACCTGGGTTAAATCGTTAGTGCTAACCGCACCAACAATCCCCCCCTTTTTGATGGAATGACAACCTGGTTAAGTTAGTGAAGATATTTGCAAGAAAAACAGATAACATCATATGTGGAGGTTTTTAAGTTAGTTTGTATTTTCAATTGGTTTGGCTAACTTAACCCACCTAACCCTCCCCCTTTGGCATTCATCAAAAATAAGCATGTTTAAAAAAATACAGACTTCAGACAAAGTAAGGAGTCATGTCAAGTTAATCTGGGGGAGTTAAATTTAGTAATTTATCTTTTATAACAGAGCTAAGTTTTGAGACAAGTTTAAAAGATCTATTTTTCAAAACTAGGTAAAATTGATTTTCTAAAACTGAGTTGGTAAAGGATTCAACTTTCAAGACTTAAGAACATAAAAGACTTGATTTTTCTAAAGCTAGTTTTCAAAAATAGGTGTATATAAAAAAATTTAGATTTAAAGGCTAAGTTTTGTGAAAAATAGCTAATTTTTCAAGTATAGCTTCTAAGGTTAAGGTTTAAGAATAAGTTCTAAATTTCAAGAAAAATTTTTTTAAAACAGGTTTCAACTCTTTTCAAACATAAGCAAGATTTCAAGGCTAAGTTTTAAAATATATTTCAAGATTGATTGAAGTCTAATTTTCAATACTAAGTTTGTAAAAAAAATTTTTAAAAAAAAATTTTAAAAAGACTTAGTTTATAAACTTACGTTTAGTTTAATTTTTGTAGAATTAAGTAGAATTAAGTAAAGTTAAATTCTCAGAACTAGATTTTTAAATTCAATTTTCAAAACTACGTTAAATCTAATTTTGAAATTCAATAACTTAGTTTTCAAAAATAGGTCTCATCATAGTCAAGTCCTTCAACCTGACTAAACCCTTTGGCAACTAGTCTAGCCTTATTTCTAGTAATTTCCCCAGTTTCACTTAATTTGTTTCTGAATACCCATTTTGTTTCTATTATTTTCTTATTCTTAGGTGGTGGTACTAGGTCCCAAACTTCATTACGCTCAAATTGGGCTAGTTCTTCTTGCATAGCTATAATCCAGTCTGGGTCTAGTAGGGATTCATCTACAGTTTTGGGTTCAATTTTTGAAATCAGGGAGATTTGACTCAGGTTCCTAAAAGATGATCTGGTTTGAACCCTTAGGTCTGGGTCACCAATTATTTGATCAGTTGGATGGTTAGGATTTACTTTTATAGTTCTAGGGGGTTCATTTTCTTGAGTGTGTTCATCTTCTTCATAGTCTAGGGATTTATTGGTTTCTTCAGAATCATTAATTTCAGTAGGTTGAAGTTGAGTTTATCCTTGGGTTTCTTCAAATTTTACATTTGTAGTTTCCTTGATTTTTAGCGTAATTTTGTTATATATTCTGTAACCCCTACTGTTTAGAGAATATCCTACAAAAATTCCATTTTCTACTTTAGAGGTGAATTTTCCTAAATGTTCTCTAGTATTTAGGATGAAGGCTAGACACCCAAATACTTTAAAATATTTTATGTTAGGTTGTTTGTTATAAAATATTTCAAAGAAGGTTTTATTATTTCTTTTATTTAATGTTGTTCTATTTTGCACATAGCAGGCTGTGCTAACAGCTTCTGCCCAGAAATATTTAGGTAGGTTATATTCATTTAACATAGTTCTAGAGGCTTCTAGTAAGGTTCTATTTTTTCTTTCTACAATTCCATTTTGTTGGGGGGTTTTAGGACATGAAAATTCGTGATGGTAGCCATTTTCAAGACAGAATTTATTAAAATTATTATTTTTAAATTCTCCCCCATTGTCACTCCTAATTCTTTTAATTTTAAGATCTTTTTCATTTTCAATCTGTTTGCAAAAGTTTGTAAAGATTTCAAAAGTTTCGTCTTTATGTTTTAAGAATTTTACCCAAGTAAACCTAGAATAATCATCTATTATGACTAAACAGTATAAGTTTCCATTTATGGATTTGACTCCATGGGAGTCAAAAAGATCTAAGTGTAGAAGTTCTAATATTGAGTTGGTTTGTGGCTGATTTATTGGTTTGTGAGTGGATTTAGTTTGTTTACCTTGTTGACAAGCATTACATATGGTTGAATCTATGTTAGGTAATTTTGGTAAGCCTCTCACTAGTCCATTTAATTTGCTTATATTTCTAAAGTTGGTATGAGACATTCTTCTATGCCATAACCATGTTTCTTCTTTTTGTGTTAAATAACACTTAATGGAAGAAGTGGTTAAGTTGATGGCATAGATGTTGTCTTTTCTAAAACCTTTTAGGCTTATGGTAGGATTATCTAGATGTTTGATTAAACACTCTGTGGATAGAAATTTAACCTTATACCTAGTATCACATAATTGACTTTGTGAGATCTCGGAAAATTTAAATAAATAGGGTTATTGCAGAAATAGCTTTATAAAATTTTTCCGAAATTTTTAGAAATTTTCTGGGAATTTTTCGGAGCTCGTACGACGAGTTTTGCGGGGATTAATTTTGGGTACGGATAAAGCCGAGTTGGGATACCCGTTTAAATGAGGAAATGTTTATTTATATAATTCCTTTTTCCTTATTTCTTTTCCCCCAAAACCGCCGATCCCTACTTGCCTTCCCCGATCTCCCCTCTTCCTCTCTCTGTTCTCTCTCGCGGACAAGCGGCGCCAAAGGGATTAGGGCTTTCAGCTCCGGCGATCCTCCTCTACCGACATTGGCGGCCGTTGAGCTCAGATCCGGGCGGCGCTATTCCTCTCTGGATCATGGACACGGCGTTGCGTCTTCTCTAGTCGACAGCCGGCCTTTCTTCCCCGATCCGACGAACCGTGCCCTAGGTTCGTCGTCGGTGCAGATCGGAGCTCGGAGCACAGAGGTGAGGAGCTAGCTTCGGTTCTTCTTCTTCCCTTTTTTCTTGAATTACCGTGCTTAAATCCCTTCAGTCGGATCCGATCAGTGGTCGCGACGACAAGCCGTGCCTTAGCAGCGATCCTTAAGGTAAGGCGTCGTCGAATTTCGATTGATTAAACTCTATTTCGTGTAGATCTTTCTTGTCAGGTTTAGGGAAAAGGGTGGGATCAGGTTCTTGCTGTTTCCCCCTGATCGGATTTTGATCCTCTTCTTTGTGGCTGATTTAGGTCACGGGATTGATTTCCAGGTGAGGTTTGGTGATCAGTGAAGTGAGGGTCTGTTGCTGTGAGGCTGGAATTGTGATCTTCTTATTTTGATTCGATTGATCCAGTAAGGTTAGCATCTGTGATAGTGAAGTGAATTCAGCATAAGTGTTCTGTAGGTTGGGAGGTTCCTTGTTCTTGATTCAGCAGAGGTGTTCTTGTTCTTGTGAGGTGCTGTTCTGTTCTGTGGATTTGTGATCGTGAGGTGTTTCCTTGCCGACAGCACTCCAACCAGCAATAGTATGGGCTGTGAATCGAGGTATGTGTAGGGATTTTGATACATTGGATTAATTCATGATTAGTTGTATGAGGTAGTTGATATATGAGATGTAGATCATGGTTAGATTTGATTAATCTAGTTGGTGATACATGTTGTAATTAGTTGTTGATTGTGTGTAGAATTAATCTAATGGAATGGTTAGGGTTAGGGTAATTAACCCTAGTCAACCATTGGATTTCTAATCTAATTGGTGATTAAGGATTAGGTAACTAATCCTAATTAACCATTAGATTTAATTATGTAGGTGGAGATTGTATGGATTAGGGGTTTTGCCCTAATTTAGTTCTAGGGGTTTTATTTAGCTATTCATTTGATTTAGCTAAATAAAATCTATATATATATTGTTGGTTTGACACAAGACTCTGATTCGAGACGGCGTCTCGACGTCGACTTGGGATTGCGTGATTTGTACCTTCTATTTGAGGCGGGTACCCTCTGACTTATCTTTTGATAATGTCTTATGATATGTGTAGCTTATATATATTTACTAGTGGTAGATAGTAGATTATTTCTTCCCTGGTCTTAGCTAGTTGATACCTATCACATGCTTCATCTGCTAGTTGCTTTACTTCAGGATTGGATATTTTATCTCTTGCCATGTGTATATATGTTCATAGAGATGCATATCTATAGTGCTCTACTCTACTGGATTAGTTTCTCTACATGTGTGATACATGCTCTTGGATTCATGATACTTACATCATTGTTATATGTGATGTCTTTGGATTTATGCTGTTTATATCATGGTTATATATATGCGTTTACCTTTTGGGCACACACATATATGGAGGAGGCTATGTTCAGGTATGACATACTGTAGCCGCATGCACCATATTGCATGATTGCATGCTGGGCGATTGACGACTCCATTATTGTTGAGCTCGTCGGCCGGCTACATGGATCCGCACACAACGTGTTCCTTGCATGGGTAGTGGCACAAGCACTCGGTGTGTAGGGTAGATTGCCGTAGTGCTCCGCTAGGGCGCCATGGGTAGCGTGACAGGCGTGGTAGCACACCGGGGTCCCTCCCCATCATGCATCGGAGATGAGAGCGTACGCTCCCTCACTATGTTTGAGGCGGGAGGATAGGTGTACTCCGACCAACATCCCGTCCACTCGGTCACTCATCAGGAGTAGTGACACGGTTGTCATCACCCTACCCACTCGGTCTCACCATTGTGTGTGAGCTGACTGACATGGCGTAGGGGTGACCAGACATGTCATTTGCATCATATGCACAGATTGCATTATTTATGATTGATGCATTTGGTGATTGCATATGATTGACATGCATACAAAGTTATGTTATTTATGCTCGACTATCTGTGTATGTTTACAGTCAGTTGCACAAGCCTCGCAGGTGAGTACAGTTTATTTCGGTTATGCATTTTCTTATTATTCTTGCCATAGACTGTACTTTATGCCTATTGCTGGTTACTACAGTTTTTTCGGCTATGCATATCTGTTATTCTGTTAGGAGACTACACCGTAGGTTGTATGGTTAGAGAACTGTACTCTTGATCCTATGGTTTAGGAGACTATACCTTAGGATATTACTGGTAGTTATATGTTGCTGTACATATCTATTGGATTACTTGCTGAGTTCTTTGGACTCACCCCGTTGTTACTATTTTTTTAGGTTGAGGCCGTCGGGAGATATTCCAGTCGCTAGCCCCATTATCGCGAGGATTTTCTTTGTCGGATTATATTTTGCTTTTGCACCTTATATACTTGTATTGTGGGTTTGTATTGTGGACTTTATGTCCAACCTTTGGGTTTGCTGCTTTTGTTTTCCGCTGCAGATTTTCACACTACTTCGTGGATTTGTTTTCTTCGTTGTAGTGGAGTAGGATGTGTACGTATATCTTTGTTGGTTTTATATCGTTCTTCCTTATTAAACTGCGTGGATTGATTATATGTTGAGCTGTGTGGAATATTGATATAAACTGCGTGGTTTGTTTCTTATTTGCATTGTATTGTTCCGGCCGAGTGTGGCCGAGGTATAGATATATGTATACTGAGATTCATATTGTCCGCCGTACAGGGGAGATGCTGCCGAAATTTCTTCGGACAGGGACTACCTGGGGCGTGACAATATATTTGGTATCAGAGCAGGTTTATGATACCTGCTTCTGTGTTCTGGATTTTCGAGATTTTTTTCTGATACCAATTCTTTTGGTATCAGAGCAGGTTCACGATACTTGCTCTTCGTTTTGGATTTTCGAGGTTTATCTGATACCAATTTATTTGGTATCAGAGCTACGCTCCGATTCGGATTTTTGTGTTCCAGAGTTTGTGAGCGTATCTGGATATTTTCGGGTTGTACAGATTTCCGTCGATTTTCTCGTTTCGGAATTCCGAGGCATTTTGACGAGGTTTTATTGGATCTATTTGGGGGCTATGCAGCGACAGGACATCTCCAAACGGCAATAGGTAAATCAGGTAATTTTATAGTTTTCATACCTGTAGTGATATCTGGATAACATTTTGTTACAGATATGACACATACACATATTCTAGTACCGAGACGTGGTCGCACACGTAAGAGGGCGATAGATTCTCCGGAGACAGAGTCTCCAGAGAGAACTGCTAGGGTCGAGCCTGTCCGTCAGGGACAAACTCGTCAGGATATTATAGGCACGTCGGATTATCAGTCCCGATAGTTCCGACTTTAGAGGTACATACTTCGACTATACCACTAGTGGTATCACCTTCAGTATACGCGGCACCCCCTCCAGTCGTACCTACTACTGCGTACTTGATATTACTACAGATACCTGTGTCGGTTACTATATACTAGGCACCCACACTGGTAGTACCGATTACTTCTTACCCGGTCCTGCCCACCGTACTTCTAGTACTTATGTCTACCCTGTAGTTCCACCAGCAGTACCCACCTCGGTTTATGTGGCAGCACCAGTAGTACCTCCTCCGACTTATCCAGTAGTACCACCCATAGGATCAGCTCCAGTGGTTCTGTCCAGTTCCGTAGCGATATCTACGGATATGGTTGCGGCACTAGCACGGATCCCAGCCTTAGCGGAGTTGGTGAAAAGATCGATTTACGCTATTTCGCGGGGAGACTGATTCGAGCGTGACTCAATCTTGGATAGAGTCTATGGAGCGGACATTCTTTTACATGGCTGCTCCGAGTGGGAGAAGGCTGAGCTGGCTGCTTACCACTTACGAGATGAGGCAGAGATCTAGTGGGACACAAAGCGCTTAATTAGTGGCGAGCAGCAGAGCAGTTGCACTCAGACGGGTCAGGGTACTTCTAGGTCATCTGGCCGACCCTAGAAGTCAGGATGATCTTCATCAGGACGTTCCTGGTCTTCTCAGCAGAACCGGGAACTGTCCACCGGTGACTCTCACTGCACCCGATGTGGATCCCGAGATCACATCACTTCTGCATGTACCCTGGGACAGTCAGTTTGCTATTATTGCAAACTGCTTGGGCACTTGAGCTGAGATTGTTCGCTGAAGGCTCAGCATGTAGCTTCCAGGATTTCTGTTCCGGGAGGAAAGTTTGGTCAGTCCGGGACTCAGCGAGGAGGGCCGAGAGCCCAATCTTCGCATCGTCAGCAGAGGACAGCTCCTCCTGCAGCAGCTGCATATGGCATGCACGGTCAGGAGCATTCTGGTGTCCTTGTGGAGAACCCCACGGTATTCCACCTTAGTATTCTCCTGTACTATTCGTCAAGAAGAAGGATGATACTCTGAGGTTGTGCATCGATTATAGACAGCTGAATGTAGTGACTGTCAGAAATAAGTACTCCTTGCCACGGATTGAGAATTTATTTGATTAGCTCAGAGATACATCAGTGTATTCTAAGATTGATCTGCGGTCTGGATATCATCAGCTGAGAGTTAGAGATTCTGATATTCAGAAGACAGCTTTCCGCACCAGATACGGACATTACGAGTTTTTGGTAATGCCGTTTGGGCTTACCAATGCTCCTGCAGTATTTATGGATCTGATGAACCGTATCTTTCTGGAGTACCTAGATCAGTTTGTTATTGTGTTTATCAATGATATATTGATCTATTCGCGTTCCGAGGAGGAGCACGCGCAGCATCTTCGCATACTCTTGGAGACTCTTCGACGACATCATCTGTATGCGAAGTTCAGTAAGTGTGCATTTTGGCTTCCCTCAGTTGGTTTTCTAGGACACGTGGTGTCTAGCCGAGGTATTTCTGTGGATCCTCAGAAGATCGAGGCTATCACTAGCTGGGAGCAGCCGAAGTCAGTCCAGGAGATCCGTAGTTTCTTGGGCTTGGCTGGATATTACCGACGATTCGTTGAGGGTTTCTCCAACATTGCTGTGCCGTTGACACGTCTGACTAGGAAATGCGTGAAGTTCACATGGTCAGAGGCTTGTGAGACCAACTTCCAGGAGCTGAAGCGGAGATTAGTATCAGCACCAGTTTTGGTTTTACCTTCTGGTGATGACGGATTCATACTTTACACAGACGCATCTCTTCAGGGCTTGGGCGCTGTTTTGATGCAGCACGGTAGGGTAGTCTCCTATGCTTCTCGTCAGTTGAAGGAGCATGAGAAGAACTACCCAGTACATGATTTAGAGCTAGCCGCTATTATCTTTGCTTTGAAGATTTGACGACATCATCTTTATGGTATTACTTTTGAGATTCTTACGGATCATAAGAGTCTCAAATATATTTTCACCCAGAAGGAACTCAATCTCCGACAGAGGAGATGGATGAAGTTCCTGAAGGATTATGATTGTACTATTAGCTACCATCCGGGTAAAGCTAATGTGGTTGCTGATGCACTGAGCAGGAAGTCCAGAGGGACTTTAGCTTGTCATCGAGTTATAGACATTGAATCTGGGATTCGCCGAGTTGGGCCTCGAGGAGCAGACGAGCAAGGTATTCTTGTTACCATGATTGCTCGATCGTCGATCGGGATGAGGATTCGAGGCCGGTGCCGAGATCGGCATTCTGATTGTCATTGGCAAGGATAGCTTCCTGACAGCACCGAGTTTACGAGATACGAGGTATTGTTTATTTCCGAGGCGGATTATGTGTACCTCGGTCTCACCGGTCATGGAGGAGTTACTTCAGAGGCTCATCGATCTAGATTTGCTATCCACCCAAGGGACTCGTATGTATCGTGATTTGAGACGTTCCTATTGGTGGAACGACACGAAGAAAGACATCACGATTTTGTAGCTAGATGTCTTGTTTGTCACCAGGTGAAGGCAGACCTGTTGGTTTACTTCAGAGGATCCCTATTCCGAGTGGAAGTGGAGCACATTACTATGGATTTCGTGGTTGGTTTGCCTAGGACTCGTCGAGGCCATGATGCGATTTGGGTAATCGTTGACCGATTAACCAAATCCGACACTTTTTAGCGATCCGAAGACCGATTCTCCGGATCGATTAGCCGAGTTGTACTGTCGAGAGATTATCAGATTGCATGGAGTTCCGTTGAGCATCATATCAGATAGAGACCCACTTTCACGTCCCGACTCGCAGTAGTCTGCAGCAGCCTTGGGCACACTTTGTTTCAAGACGGATTCCATCCGCAGATAGATGGGCGATCGAGCGGACCATTCAGACTTTGGAGGACTTGCTGAGGTCTTGCGTTATGGATTTTGAGGCGCTGGAGGACTACCCGCCATTAGTGGAGTTCGCCACAACAACAGCCTATCATTCGCCTATCCGGATGACACCGTTTGAGGCGTTGTATGGTAGGCCTGTTGGACACCCATCCTCCGGGAAGAGGTTGGGAGGCTCAGTTAGTAGGACCTCGGAGAGCTCAGATGCAGAGCTGGTTCGCACTATCAGACGGAGGATGTCAGAGGCCCAGGACCGTCAGAAGAGTTATGCTGATCAGAGACGGAGACCCCTGGAGTTCTCCATTGGTGATCACGTATTTCTTAGAGTTTCACCCACGAAAGGGGTGAAGAGATTTGGTCTCCGAGGTAAGCTATCTCCCCGATATATTGGACCATTCCAGATCTTGGAGAGGATTGGAGCAGTAGCTTACCGTCTGGCGCTACCACCATCTCTAGCTGGCATTCATGATGTATTCCATGTATCTATGCTGAGGAGATACGTATCCGATCCGGCACATGTTCTGTCGGATATATCTGTTCCTATTCAGCTTGATGTTACTTACGAGGAGGTTCCGGTACCGATTCTGGACCGTAGAGAGCGTCAGCTGCGGAACAAGACTGTCCGACTGGTTAAAGTCAGATGGCAGCATCATTCTGACGAGGAGGCTACGTGGGATCTGGAGGATACGATCCGAGCTCGATACCCCCATCTTTTTACTTGAGGTATGTGGGTTAGAGTTTCTTTTCAGCATTTATACGGTTTGGTTATATTTTAGTGTTTGCTGTTAGTTATAGCGAAATTTGGGGACCAAATTTTTATTAGTAGGGGAGGATGTGAGATCTCGGAAAATTTAAATAAATAGGGTTATTGCAGAAATAGCTTTATAAAATTTTTCCAGAATTTTTAAAAATTTTCTGGGAATTTTTCGGAGCTCGTACGACGAGTTTTGCGGGGATTAATTTCGGGTACGGATAAAGCCGAGTTGGGATACCCGTTTAAATGAGGAAATGTTTATTTATATAATTCCTTTTTCCTTATTTCTTTTCCCCCAAAACCGCCGATCCCTACTTGCCTTCCCCGATCTCCCCTCTTCCTCTCTCTGTTCTCTCTCGCGGACAAGCGGCGCCAAAGGGATTAGGGCTTTCAGCTCCGGCGATCCTCCTCTACCGACATTGGCGGCCGTTGAGCTCAGATCCGGGCGGCGCTATTCCTCTCTGGATCATGGACACGGCGTTGCGTCTTCTCTAGTCGACAGCCGGCCTTTCTTCCCCGATCCGACGAACCGTGCCCTAGGTTCGTCGTCGGTGCAGATCGGAGCTTGGAGCACAGAGGTGAGGAGCTAGCTTCGGTTCTTCTTCTTCCCTTTTTTCTTGAATTACCGTGCTTAAATCCCTTCAGTCGGATCCGATCAGTGGTCGCGACGACAAGCCGTGCCTTAGCAGCGATCCTTAAGGTAAGGCGTCGTCGAATTTCGATTGATTAAACTCTATTTCGTGTAGATCTTTCTTGTCAGGTTTAGGGAAAAGGGTGGGATCAGGTTCTTGCTGTTTCCCCCTGATCGGATTTTGATCCTCTTCTTTGTGGCTGATTTAGGTCACGGGATTGATTTCCAGGTGAGGTTTGGTGATCAGTGAAGTGAGGGTCTGTTGCTGTGAGGCTGGAATTGTGATCTTCTTATTTTGATTCGATTGATCCAGTAAGGTTAGCATCTGTGATAGTGAAGTGAATTCAGCATAAGTGTTCTGTAGGTTGGGAGGTTCCTTGTTCTTGATTCAGCAGAGGTGTTCTTGTTCTTGTGAGGTGCTGTTCTGTTCTGTGGATTTGTGATCGTGAGGTGTTTCCTTGCCGACAGCACTCCAACCAGCAATAGTATGGGCTGTGAATCGAGGTATGTGTAGGGATTTTGATACATTGGATTAATTCATGATTAGTTGTATGAGGTAGTTGATATATGAGATGTAGATCATGGTTAGATTTGATTAATCTAGTTGGTGATACATGTTGTAATTAGTTGTTGATTGTGTGTAGAATTAATCTAATGGAATGGTTAGGGTTAGGGTAATTAACCCTAGTCAACCATTGGATTTCTAATCTAATTGGTGATTAAGGATTAGGTAACTAATCCTAATTAACCATTAGATTTAATTATGTAGGTGGAGATTGTATGGATTAGGGGTTTTGCCCTAATTTAGTTCTAGGGGTTTTATTTAGCTATTCATTTGATTTAGCTAAATAAAATCTATATATATATTGTTGGTTTGACACAGGACTCTGATTCGAGACGGCGTCTCGACGTCGACTTGGGATTGCGTGATTTGTACCTTCTATTTGAGGCGGGTACCCTCTGACTTATCTTTTGATAATGTCTTATGATATGTGTAGCTTATATATATTTACTAGTGGTAGATAGTAGATTATTTCTTCCCTGGTCTTAGCTAGTTGATACCTATCACATGCTTCATCTGCTAGTTGCTTTACTTCAGGATTGGATATTTATCTCTTGCCATGTATATATGTTCATAGAGATGCATATCTATAGTGCTCTACTCTTTGGATTAGTTTCTCTACATGTGTGATACATGCTCTTGGATTCATGATACTTACATCGTTGTTATATGTGATGTCTTTGGATTTATGTTGTTTATATCATGGTTATATATATGCGTTTACCTTTTGGGCACACACATATATGGAGGAAGCTATGTTCAGGTATGACATACTGTAGCCGCATGCACCATATTGCATGATTGCGTGCTGGGCGATTGACGACTCCATTATTGTTGAGCTCGTCGGCCGGACCCGCACACAACGTGTTCACGTGCGTGGGTAAGACTCGGTGTGTAGGGTAGATCGCCCTAGTGCTCCGCCAGGCGCCGTGGTAGCGCGGACAGTGGTAGCACACCGGGTCCCTCCCGTCATCAGCATCGGAGATGAGAGGCTACGCTCCCTCACTATGTTTGAGGCGGGAGGATAGTGTACTCGACAAGATCCCGTCCACCGGTCACCATCGTGGGTAGTGACTACCGAGTGCACGGTTGTCACTACCCACCCTGGTCTCACCATCTGTGTGAGACTACCGAGTACGGCAAGGGGTGACCAGATACGTCATTCGTGATCATACGCATGCATCGCATTATTTATGATTGATGCATTTGGTGATCGTATAGATTGACGCATCTGTTATATGCTGCTCGACTATCTTTATCTCGTATGTTTACGATCAGACAAGCCTCGCAGTGAGTACTGATTTATTTTTGTTATGCATTTTCTTATTATTCTTGCCATAGATCGACTTTATGCCTATCACGGTTACTACAGCCATGACATATCGT
Source organism: Zingiber officinale (assembly GCF_018446385.1). NCBI lineage: Eukaryota > Viridiplantae > Streptophyta > Magnoliopsida > Zingiberales > Zingiberaceae > Zingiber > Zingiber officinale. The sequence continues at coordinate 13,284,048 of NC_055996.1, read as the reverse complement.
TATTCGTTAGAGACTACACCGTAGGTCAGTATGGTTAGAGAATCAGACTCTTGATCCTATGGTTTAGAGACTATACCTTAGGATATTACTGGTAGTTATATGTTCTGCATATATCTATTGGATTACCTGGTTCTTTGGACTCACCCCGTTATTATTTTTTTAGGTTGAGGCCAGATATTCCAGTCACTAGCCCCATTATCGCGAGGATTTTCTTTGTCGGATTATATTTTGCTTTTGCACCTTATATACTTGTATTGTGGGTTTGTATTGTGGACTTTATGTCCAACCTTGGTTCACGCTTTGTTTTCCTGCAGATTTTCACACTACTGTGGATTTGTTTTCTTCGTTGTAGTGGAGTAGGATGTCACGTATATCTGCTGGTTTTATATCGTTCTTCCTTATTAAACTGCGTGGATTGATTATATGTTGAATTGTGTGGAATATTGATATAAACTGCGTGGTTTGTTTCTTATTTGCATTGTATTGTTCCTAGAGTGTGGCAGAGGTATAGATATATGTATTCTGAGATTCATATTGTCCACTCTGTGGATAGAAATTTCTTAGACCGAGTACACATGATTGATTTATACTCAGAAGATTATATTTAAAATTTTTAACAAGTAAAACATTTGTAATTATAAAGTCTATTTTTAATTCAATATTACCTATACCAATTACCTTGAGTTTGCCGTTGTTTACAAAGGCAACTGTTCCTAAGCTTTTGTAAGTGAGTTGAGTGAACTTGGTGTAATCTCCAGTCATATGTTTGGAGCAACCACTGTCCAAAATCCACTTGGTTTCCTACAGTAAGTAGGATTTAAAGTTAGTCTTTTTATTTTGAGCAGGCATTATTTAAGTTAATTTTAAGTTTAAAATTAAAGTTTTGACATTAAGTTTGGTTTTGACATTAATTTTTAAGTTTGAAATTAAAATTTTGAAATTAATTTTTAAGTTTGAAATTAAAATATTGAAATTAATTTTTTAAGTTTGAAATTAAAATTTTTAAATTAATTTTTAAGTTTAAAATTAAAATTTTGAAATTAATTTTTAAGTTTGAAATTAAAATTTTGAAATTAATTTTTTAAGTTTGAAATTAAAATTTTGAAATTAATTTTTAAGTTTGAAATTAAAATTTTGAAATTAATTTTTTAAGTTTGAAATTAAAATTTTGAAATTAATTTTTAATTAAACAAATTTAAGTCTTGTTCATCTCACCCGATCTATATTATCAATCAGGGAATCCTATGATTTTGTGAGATGAAATTGGATTTTTAATTATGAAGTTTTGGTTTAACTTGTGTTATATTCAGATTTAGCTTTGGTCTCCACAAATAGGCAATCTTCGGATAAACTTCTAAGCTTGGTGAGTCACATGGACGTCATTAGTAGTAACCAACCTTTCGAGGTTTTCCGAATAGTCCTATCCACGGAGCTTAGTACTAAATCTTGGTCTAACTGGTTAGGATTCATTTAAGGGTAGCTTCGGTCAGTTCCACTTGGCCAAATGCACTAGATCGAAACCATATCTTTCTAGACATGCGATGCCCAAGCTTCCCTAACGTACTATCATCCAAAAACTTCACCAGTACCATGATTCAAGTTAAACTTGGTCTCTTTTTAACTAATCCTAATTACCCTGCCGGGTTAGTTAATTTTGGAGGTGCCAGCTATTCTGGAGCCTCCCCCTGAATTATTGACCTTTAATTTAAATTTTCGTTTTAGGTTTGTGTCTGTTTCTTTTATAGTTATAATTAACTTGGTGATAGTTTATATTTTGTTGAGTTTTAAATTTTGAATTTTTAGGTTTGTATTTTGGTTTTTTATTTGGTTTAATCGATTTATATAATATACTTTTTCTTTAGGTATATAATATCGATTAAGTCCTACTTGCGTGGTCAAACACGCTTTTGGTACCCAAGCTTGATTAGTTGATTTGTATTGAGTTATTAATGACTTAAAAGTTTTATTTGAGTTCGACTTGTATCCGAGTCCGGTTTTATTATAACATGCTTTTTGATTGTTTAGGATTAAGTCAAGATTTTTTGATCTTGTTGTAAATTTTTCTAGCATATTTTTTAAATTGTTAATATCATTTTTTAATGATAAATTCTCCTCCTCAAGTGTTAGATCTTGAGTTGGATTTGAATTTTTGATTTGTTCCTTGAGGTTTTGATTTTCCTCAAGAAGTGATTTGTTTTCATTTTCTATTTTAATTAATTTACTATTTAAACAGGAAATAATTCTAAAAAAAATTTTGTTTAAATTAAAATATACCTTATTTGGGCCTTCGGAAACGAGTACGGACTCGTGGCTTATTTCGGGTTCAGACCCGTCTTCATCTTCCGACTCGTCTTCTGTTTCAGCTTCGCGGGCCATCAGTGCGAGGTGGCTCTGATGTTTCTGCTCTTCTTCCTCCGATTCGTCTGAGGAGTCGTCCCACGTTGCTTTGAGGGCCTTCTTTTTGGTTGACTTTGGTTTGTCGAACTTCAGTTTTGGACATTCGTTCTTGTAGTGTCCCTTTTTATTGCAGCCGAAGCAAGTCACGTTCTTTTGTTCTGAGGGAGAACTGATCTTTTGAAGATCCTTTTTGCTGAAGCTCCTTTTTCTCCTGGTGAACATTTTTCTTACCAAGTTCACCAGGTGTTCTTCGTCTTCGGAGTCTTGGTGAATCTTCTTCTTGCTCTTCTTTTCTTTGGAGGAACACTGCAAATAAAGCTATACCTTTCTCGGCTCCAAGATTAGTTTGTTCATGTAATTCTAATTCACGGAAAAGCTCGTCTAATTTTAACTTAGAGATTTTTAGATTTTATAGGCATCTACGATTGATGCCCACAAACTATTACGTGGAAAAGCATTTAATGTGTACCTTATTAAGTCTCTATTTTCCATCCGGTGGCCTATCGCAGAAGCCCGTTGAGGATGTCCTTGATCCTCGTGTGATTGCTGTTTCACCTTCCTGCATTTTTATATTAAGAATTTTATTTAAAAGGCGGTCTCGTTTTATTATCTTGGCGTTCCCTCGTGCAACTCGATCAATTTGTCCCACATCTTTAGCGTTTTTGTGTGGACCGACTCTGTTTAGTTCTTCTCTTGTTAATCCGCACTGTAGAGTGTTGATCGCTTTATTTTCTGTTGACGCCTTTTTCTTCAAATCTGCTGTCCAGTCTTCAGGATCCAGTATATTCCCGGAGTTGTCCGCTGGAATTTTATAGGGTCTCGTAACGCTCATCCACTGGTCGAAGTCTGTTTTGAGATAAACCTCCATGCGCTTCTTCCAGTACGGAAAATCGTCCCCGTTGAAGAGTGGAGGTCGTACTGTGCTGAATCCTTCTGTCTGAGACATTTTAGTCCTGCGTACAGAAGAAAGAAAAAAAAAATAAAAATCCCAAGACTTGGTCTTGGATTAGTAGTGCGGAAGAAGAAAAAAATAATAGAAGTATCTAAATTGGTGTTGCACCAATTTAGATTTAATTGCAACGAGAAAAAAAATTCAAAACAGGTAAAAATACTAGTTTGAAATTAAACGTAAAACTGAAAACCGAAAAAAAAAGATTAATTTTTCACCCCCTGTCTGATTGGTGGTTGCACCAAATCAGAGCGGTACCTGCTCTGATATCACTTGTAGGACCGTGATCGTTCGATAGAGGGGGGGTGAATATCGATTCGAAAACTCGAGTGTAAAAGTACGCAGCGGAAAAGTAAATGAACACAATTGATTTTACTTCGTTCGGAGCCTGTGACGACTCCTACTCGAAGGCCCGTGGTCCTTGTCCACTTTCGTTAAGCAATCACTAGCAATTCGAATGTGATTACAAAAAGAGTGCAAGAAATGCTAATGAAACAAAACACAAAGCTATACCGACAGAAAAGAAAGCTTAAAGAGCAAGGGCGCGTTGTCGGAGCTTTGTTAGCGTCGCTGGAGCACAAAGCAGCAAAGCAATCTGGGAATTCTGAGATGATATCGAAGCTCCACCCCTGGGGCTTCTTTTATATGCTGCTCCGGGCGCCCTGGTGCGACGTGGCAAGTCCAGTCAGGATGCTCCATGTGGCGAGGCGACGCAGAGGATAAAAGTTGCCTCCGGGCGCCCAGATCCCTTCCGGGCGCCCGGATCCCCTCCCGGCGCCCGGACCACCTTTTTCCAGAGATTCCTTCTCCTGCAAAACAAGGTTAGTCCGAGGCAAAATATATCCTGCAACACAGATTGTTAGCACAATTTATAAAGTATGAATTAACAGAAAAAGTATGACTTAGATTCCATCTTTCCGAGACCGAAATCTAGTCACGATCTCGACTTAGATATCCGAAATGGATCTAAGTCGGATCGACGCCTAATGTTCCCTTCCTGGGAACGCGTCCTCGCAGTCACTCCCCTCCAGTGACTTACCTTACTTACCTGCCAGACGTCCGGTCAGCCCGTCGACCCGTCTGGACTTCGTGCCAGCTATCCGGTCAGCCCATCGACCCGCTTGGACTTTGTGCCTAAGCGTCCGGTCAGCCCGTCGACCCGCTTGGACTTTGTGCCAGCTATCCGGTCAGCCCGTCAACCTAGCTAGGCTTCGTGCCAGACATCCGGTCAGCCCGTCGACCTGTCTGGACTTATCCTGCACACTCGATCATAGTGTTAGATCAACAATAAACCTAACTTAACCTATTTGTCATTCATCAAAACCTGGGTTAAATCGTTAGTGCTAACCGCACCAACATGTTGTTGATTATAGAAGGAAATTGTGTCCTAGTAATCTAGGTTGATGATGTTCCCAAGAGGAGCTCATAAGGATTGTCATGTAAACCCTGCAGGTGGACTTAGTCTGACATGATAATGAAGTTGAGTGGTACTACTCTTGGAGCTAGATATTAATTAAGTGAGTTGTCAGTAACTCATTTAATTAGTGGACATTTTATATCTTAAACATAGGGAGACTAATACACTCATAATAAGGAGCCCAAAATGTAATTTGGGATTGGTGCGGTAGTTCAATAATAATTATTTAGTGGTATGAATTATTATTGATAAAATTAAGTTGGATGTTCGGGGTGAACACGGGAAGCTTAATTTCATCGGGAGACCAAAATCAATTCCTCCTCTCGGTCCCTATTGTAGCCTCTTATTTATAAAGTGTTATACCCACCTATATCTACCTTCTTACCCAACCTTAGATGGTCGGCCAAGCAAGCTTGGGTCGGCCAAGCAAAAGGTTGAGCCAAGTAGAGGTGGCCGACCCTAGCTTGGAGTCCAAGCTTGGTGTGGCCGGACATATAAAATAAAAGGATTTTATTTTTAAAATCTTATCTTATGTGGATATTATGGTTTTAAAAGAGAGTTTAAAATTTAAATCTTTCCTTTTATAGCTTTCTACAAAAGATTAAGTGAAAGGTTTGATATCTTTCCTTATTTGTAGTTAAAAGGAAGATTTTAATTTTTGATAAAACTTTCCTTTTTTGTAACCATCTTAATGATTTAAAAGAGAGTTTTAAAATTAAATCTTTTCTATTATAGTTTCTACAAAAGATTAAGAAAATATTTGATATCTTTCCTTATTTGTAGATTGAGAGGAAGATTTTAATTTTAACTTCCTTTTTGGAAATCATCCACATGTTTTAATAGAGAGATTTTAATTTATAAACTTTCCTTTTATAACCAAACATGAAGGGAAAATTAATAGAGAAATTTTTATTTTAAAAATTTCCGGAAACAAATAAGGAAGTTTTAATTTTGTGTTTAAAACTTGCCTTATTTAGAGCATGTGATGTGGTCGGCCATAGCATGGGTTAAAAGGAATTTTTAATTAAATTTTCCTTATTAACCTATGGCAAGGAATATAAGTAGATTTTAATTATAATTAAATTCCCTTATTTGCCAAGACCAAGTAATATAAAAAAGAGGGTAGAGGTGCCTCACCTCACAACACATATTCTATTATTCCTCTCTCTTTTCTTCCTTGGTGTGGCCGGCCCTATTCTCTTCTCCTTTCTTCTTCTTGTGGCCGAACCTCACCATCTCTTGGAGCTCTTGTGGTGGCCGGATTTTGCTTGGAGAAGGAGAGAAAGGAGGCTTTGCTCTTGCATCCCTTGGAGCTTGAATGTTGGTGGTCGAAACATAGAAGAAGGAAGTTGTCTTGGTGGTTCTTATCTCGGTAGATCATTGCCCACACAACGTCCGAGATAAGAAGAGGAATACGATAGAAGATCAAGAGATTGTTGTTTACAAAGAAAAGTATAACTAGTAATTCTATTTTACATCATATTAGTTTTCTTTGTATAGTTTTTGAAATACCAAACACAAGAGGCATATGATTCTAGGTTTCAAATTTGTGATTCAAGTTTGTGTTTTTTTTGTTTTTTGAATTTATGATTTGATTGTGCCTTTTGGTTAAACCTAGGGTTACTATAAAAAAATTAAATATTAGATTTCATTGAAAGACTTTGTCTAGGAAGTGATGGATGCTCCCATACCCAAGAAGGCCTAGTGCCTCGTCATTTTTAACCTGGAAGATGATTTATGAAATTAATATTTGATTGAATTTGTAACATGGGTGGATTTCGATCAATAATGTTAAATATCTTTTGCGATCTAAGTCTAAACCTCTAAGAACAGATAAGTTAAATTTGGAATCAATAATGTTAAGTTTCGTTTGCGATTCCTAATTTAATTTCTAAAGAACACAATAGGTTGTTAGTAAAGGTTCAGGACTTGTACAAAATTTTTGTACAGAGGAACCAGTATGATATTCCGCATAGCAACCAACACCATACCCTTACTTCCGACAACGCTTTGATATTGTTTCCAACTAACAAAATATCATCTACGTATAGTACAAGAAATACCACCATGTTTCCATCACACTTCTTGTATACACAAGACTCATCCGGACACTGAATAAATCCATATGACTAGATTACTTCATTAAACTAGATGTTCCAAGATCTTGAAGCTTGCTTCAATCCATAAATCGACCAATTAAGCTTGCATACTAGATGCTCTTTTCCCTTTGTAATAAATCCCTCTGGTTGCTTTATATGGATGTTTTCTTCAAGACTTCCGTTAAGGAAAGTCGTCTTGACATCCATTTGTCAAACCTCATAATCCATATGAGTAGCAATAGATAAGAGTATCTAGATAGACTTAAGCATAGCTACTGGAGAAAAGGTTTCCTCATAATCGATTCCCTCTTTCTGAGTATACCCTTTCGCAACAAGCCTTGCTTTGAAGGTTTCCACCTTCCCATCTATCCCTCTTTTCCTTTTGTAGATCCACTTACATCCAACGGCTTTTACACCATTTGGTGGTTCTACAAGCTCTCAGACCTGATTAGAATGTATAGATTCTATTTTAGAGTTCATTGCATTTTGCCAAGATACTACATCTTTATCTTGGAGTGCTTCATCATATGTCCAGGGATCAACTTCATGTTCACCAGGGATCAAGTCTGAAGACTCTCCCAAAAACATGAATCTTGCAGGTTGTCTAATAACCCTCCCACTACGACGAGGCACTATCTGTAATTGTGCATCATTTGTGACACATGTTGCAGTTACTTGTGGTATCTCATCTTGTACCGTTGGTACTAAAGTAGAAGTGTCCTCTCTTATTTCCTCAAGAATAATTTTACTCATGGGCTTGTGGTTCATTACATAATCTTTTTCTAAAAATTGAGCATTGGTGCTAACAATGATCTTCTGATTTTTAGGATTATAAAACAAACCACCTTTCGTTCCTTTAGGATATCCCACAAATAGACAAACTTCTGTACGTGATTCCAACTTGTCAGTATCTCCCTTCAGCACATGTGCTGGACTACCCCATATCCGAATATGACTCAAACTAGGCTTACGCCCATTCCACAATTCCATGGGAGTAGAGGGTACTGATTTAGAAGGTACCAATTCCACAAAATGAATTTGATAATTTTGAACAACTCATCATCGATCTAACCATTTCCATAAGAGTCCTATTCCTTCGTTCTGCCACACCATTCTATTGGGGTGTACCAGGTGTAGACAATTGGGATTGAATCTCAGCCTTTGATAAGTAATTCCTAAACTCTCCAAAGAGGTATTCGCCACCATGATCAGACCGTAGAGTCTTGATACTTTTACCATGATGTTTCTCCACATCAGCCTTATACTCTTTGAACTTATCAAAGCATTTAGACTTATGGCGCATCAAGTAAATGTACTCATATCTCGAATAGTCGTCTATGAAATAGACAAAATATTTGAAACCACCTCTTGCCTGGATAGACATAGGACCACACAAATCAGAATGAACCAATTCTAACACATTTTTGACTCTATACCCCTTGGCCTTAAAAGGTTTCTTGGTCATTTTACCTTCCAAGCAAGATTCGCAAGTTGGAAAGTTTTCCAACACTAATGAACCCAAGAGTCCATCGGCTATTAGCCTTTGAATCCTACTTAAGTTAATATGACCAAGCCTTAGATGCCAAAGATATGTTTGGTTCATTTTTGAAGGTTCCTTTCTCTTATTAGAATTAGAAGATGTGGTATTAATTTCCATTTGTTGTTTTGTGGGAGAAATTGGATTTAGAGTATATAAATTTCCTACTATTGTACCAGAATAGATAATAACCCTATTCTTCTTGATAACTACTTTGTCATCAAAAGAAACAGAATATCCATCCACAAACAATTTAGAAACTGAAATTAAATTCTTTCTAAAAGTTTGTACATAAAGATAATTTCTCAAAACCAAAGTTCTATTCCTATCGAATGATAAGTAGACATCTCCCACTACAACAGCCGTCACTTTTGTAGCATTGCCCATGTAGATGGTTATCTCTCCCTCATATAGTAGACATGATCAGTGACTCCTATATCTACACACCAGGTGTTGGTAGATAACACCGCTAAACATGTTTCAATTACTAGAGAATAAGATATACCTTTATTGTTCTCTCTCCTACGAGGACAGTCTGCCTTCCAATGTCCCGACTGCTTACAAATGAAGCACTTGCCCTTCGACTTCTTCACTCCTGCTTTATGTCCAGTACTTAGAGATTGTTTCACTTTCTTTGCCGAGCCAGCTTATTTCTTATTCTTCTTCTTGCCTTTCAACTTAGAAGTAGAAACATTTTTAGCAAAGTGAATTTGAGAATTATGACGAAATAACCCTTCTACTGCCTGAAGTTCTGTCACTAGTTCTGCCAATGAATAAATCCTTTTATTCATATTGTAGTTCAAGCGAAACTGCTCAAAACTTTTAGGTAGCGATTGGAGAATAATATTGACCTGGGTTTCCCCATTGATTTCAGCTCCAAGGATTTGTATCTCGTTCAAGTAAGTCATCATCTTTAGGATATGATCCCTTACAGGTGTCCCCTCAGACATTGTGGCTGTCATTAATTTTCTCATTGCCTCTTGCCTAACAGCCCGATTCTGGTGTCCGAAGAGATCCTTGAGATTGCTCATCATGTCATAGGCAGTTGGCATGTCCTGATGCTGATGTTGCAGTACATTTGACATTGAAGCCATAATGTAACACCGTGCCATCTCATCTGCCTTAACCCATTTCTTATGATGCTCAATCTCCTCTTCACTAGAATCACTATTAGGCACATTAGGGCAAGCCTTTAATAGTACAAACTTATAGCCTTCAGCAGTTAGGACAATGCCCCGATTTCTTTTCCAATTTATGTAATTGGGACTAGTAAGTTTGTTCTCTTTCAGTATAATAGCTAGTGGGTTGAAAGTCATCCTAAGAATCACAAAATAAACTTTTGGTCAAGACTCTAAATTTAGAATAATATTGATTCCTCAAACAATATTATTTTAATTTACCAACACCTCAAAACACCATGAATTTTGCATGCCACATTAGTGTGGACGTATACAAATTCAACATTTGTAAGAGGAGGTTTTACCCATTAATTTTATTATCTTGTCATCCTAACTTTATGACAAATAAAATTAATAGTTGATTTTTCTTTGGTCACACAAATAATAGCAGTGACTCCCTTGGGGAGGATACTATTAAATGCACCTAAGTGTATACCATTACTTGATACTTATGCCATTAAATAGGATTGTGCCCCTTCAGTTGGAGAAGATCACACGCTCCTAAATAATTTCCTATAACCATCCATAAAGGAAGTTTGATCTAGTGATCTGTAAACAAACTCATCCGTTGTGAAGGGAGGCACTTAGAGCCAACACGCAAGTTTGTTGCATCACTTACAAACCAGTAATGGAAACCGTGGAATTTATTTAAAATCCCTCTCCCACTTAGTTATTTAAGGTGAGGAATTTTTTCATGCAAGCACACATCACATGCACACACACATCACAGTAAATAAAAGCAATAAATATGAAAATTAATTTTTTTAAGTGTTGCTAGCCCTAGGGTTCATGTCGTCGGGTCCATCGAGCTTCCTTTTCTACTGCGCTTCTAGTCCTCCAATAGTACCACGCCTTGCAAGGATACGATCCGCGACAAAAATAGAATTTTACATATATCGATCCTATATTCTACAAGGGAATGCACATGAAGTCTAGATCAAACAAAAATGTAAAATCCTAGAGCTAATACAGCTCCTACTGTATTTAATAAATACACTCATGCACACAAATAAAATGCCCTTGACATGTCCAAGGGTCCAATCACACACAATCACAATAAGCAATAATAGTTGGAACCTGCAACCATAGAGTTAGCATATCCTACTATTATCCTGCCTAAATTATCTATGACATGTGCATAATTAAACTGAAAACCAAACACACAGAGGCAAACCCTAGCTCTGATATCAATTGTTGGTTGCTACTCGGAATATCGTACTGGTTCTCCTGTATAAAAATTTTGTACAAGTCCTGCACCTTTCCTAACAATCTATTGTGTTCTTTAGAAATTAAATTTAGAATCGCAAATAGAACTTAACATTATTGATTCCAAATTTAACTTATATGTTCTTAGAGGTTTAGACTTGGATCGCAAATGATGCTTAACATTATTAATCCAAATCCACCCATGTTACAAATTCGATTAAACATTAATTTCAGAGATCGGCTTCCATGTTAAACATGGCGAGGCACTAGGCCTTCTTGGGTATGGGAGCATCCATCATTTCCTATACAAAGCCTTTCAATGAAATTCAATATTTAATCTACTTATAGTAACCCTAGGTTTAACCATTAAGAACAATCGAATCACAAGATCGAAAAACAAAAGAAACACAAAATTGAAACATAAATTTGATAGCTTAGAATCACTAGCCTCTTGTGTTTGGTATTTTAAGATCTAAACAAAATAATGAACTAGTTATGATGCGGAAACTAATAACTAGTTATACCTTTTGTAGCTTATAGATCTCATGATCTTCTGTCGTATTCCTCTTCTTATCTCGGACGTCGTGTGGGCGACGATCTACCGAGGTGAGAATCCACCCAAGCCTACTTCTTATCCTTGCAAGTTTTGGCCACCAACTCTTCTTGAAGGGAAGCTTTCTTTCTCTTCTTCTCCACAAGCAACCGGCCACCAAGATGAGATAAAGCCTCCAAGTGTCGCCGGCCTCAACAAAAGGAGAAGAGAGAAAGAAGAGAGGAGAGGGCTTACCAACACCAAGGAAAGGAGAGGAGAGAAATAATAGATGTGTTATTAGGTGAGGCACCTCTACCCTCTTTTTTATATTCCTTGGTCTTGGCAATTAAGGAAAGTTTTAAACATAATTAAAACTGTAACACCCATAGAGTACTTAGCAAGATTTTAGATATTTTTTTTATCATGAATAAAAATAGGCCTTATGTGTAAATTTGCAAAATAATAAAAATAGAACCAAAAAAAAAAAAAAAAGAGAGATGACCAAGGTTTGAACCTTGGATCTCTTACTAGATACATGTATGTGTTAACCAATACACCAAGAGAAGTTATTGTTAGAGAGAGAAGTGACAATATAGTTAAGAGTAAGAAAAGAGCTTCTTTCATTTAGAAGGAGAAGTTAGAGTAGCCTTCTTCCTCTCAAGAGAAAAGAGGATTCTTGCTTCCTCTTTTCATTAAGGAGGAGTAAAAGAAAGGAGAAGGAAAAGTGCATTTTCCCTTCCTCCTCTCATGATGAATAAAAGGGGAAATTAAAGAAGAAAATTCATTTTCTCCCCTTCCTCCTCCCTCCTCCTCCTCACCGTGACCAAGAACATCTCCCCACCTCCATTGCCGAAACCCAAATAAAACAAGAAGTTCCTCTCTAGGAAGGCTCCACAAGCAAGATTTCCTCCTTAAGTAAATCAAACAAGGAAGTAAGTATCCCCTCACCTGTGGTACAAGTCGCTTACAATATTTTCGAAAGGTTAGAACACTAAAAAAAAAAAAAAAAAAAAGAGAGAAGAACCCATGCTCATGGATCTTATTATGTTATGATATGAACTTAGTTAAAAATTTATGTTGGATATTGTTTAAGCTTGATCTTCTTCTTGCTATGTTTCGGCCATGAATATGCTAGGGCTTTAAGAAGCTTAAAACTTAATTTAACATGCTCCTAGACTTCTTTATGCTATGATATGAACTTGGCTAAGTCTTCATGTTTGTATGTTGCTTAGAAGTTTATTTTCCTTTCCTTGAAGTTTCGGCTATGATGGATTTTAGGGCTCCAAGAAGCTAAAAACCTAATCTAGTATACTTATAGATTTCCTCATGATATGATAAGAACTTGGCTAGGTATTCATCTTTGTATATTGCTTAGAAGTTTATCTCTTGTTTATTGAAGTTTCGGCCATGATGAAATTAGGGTTTCATGAAGCTTAAAAACCTAATTTAACATGCTCATAGACTTCTTGATGATATGTTGTGAACTTGGCTAGGTATTCATGTTTGTATATTACTTAGAAGTTTATCTCTTGTTTATTGAAGTTTCGGACATGATGAAATTAGGGTTTCATGGAGCTTAAAACCTAATTTAACATGCTCATAGACTTCTTGATGATATGTTGTGAACTTGGCTAGGTATTCATGTTTGTATATTACTTAGAAGTTTATCTCTTGTTTATTGAAGTTTCGGCCATGATGAAATTAGGGTTTCATGAAGCTTAAAACCTAATTTAACATGCTCATAGACTTCTTGATGATATGTTGTGAACTTGGCTAGGTATTCATGTTTGTATATTGCTTAGAGGTTTATCTCGTGTTTATTGAAGTTTCGGCCATGATGAAATTAGGGTTTCATGAAGCTTAAAACCTAATCTAACATGCTCATAGACTTCTTTATGATATGTTGTGAACATGGCTAGGTATTCATGTTTGTATGTTGCTTAGAAGTTTATTTCTTGTTTTATGAAGTTTCGGCCATGAGAGATTTTAGGGTTTCATGAAGCTTAAAACCTAATTTAGCATGCTCATAGACTTCTTTATGATATGTTATGAAATTGGCTAGGTATTCATGTTTGTATGTTGCTTAGAAGTTTATCTCTTGCTTTATGAAGTTTCGGCCATGAGAGGTTTTAGGGTTCCATGAAGCTTAAAACCTAATTTAACATGCTCATAGACTTCTTTATGATATGACATGAACTTGGCTAGGTATTCATGTTTATATGTTGCTTAGAAGTTTATTTCCCTTTCATGAACTTTCGGCCATGACTATATTCTAGGGTTCAAGGAAGTTTAAATTTAAACTTAACAAGCTCATGGATTTCCCTTATGATATGATATGAAGTTAGCTTGGATTCTTATGCTTGTATAAAACTTAGTTTCATGCTCTTAAAGGTTCGGCCACAACCAAGTTAAAAGGCCTAGGAAGCTTAGAACCTACTACCTATGCTCATGATATTCTTTATAGTGTATGACATGAAATTGATTTAAGGTTCACATGCTTATATGTTGTTGTAACCTAAAACTAAGCATGGTGACTTTCGGCCACCATATGAAATTAGGGTTAGAGACCCAATTATGACTTTGCTAGGTGTCTCCCATACTAGGATGTGAATTAGGAGATGCTAGTAAATATTTTTCATGTATGATTATGTTTTCTTATGATGCTTTATATGTTTATTTAAGGATGCTCATGATCTATGCATGATGATGACTCTTATGATGTGTTTTATGCTTAAGTATGCATGCTTTATGATAAGACAAGTAACATGCCTATTTATGTATGTTTATGAACTATGCATGAAATGATTCTTATGATGACTATGTACCCAAGCATGTATGATTTCAAATATGTAGCATGCTCATTTACATAAGCTTATGAACCAGGCATGATAATGATTTTTCTTTTATGATGGCTATGTGCCCAAGTATGTATGCCTTATGATATGATAAGTAAATGGCTAAGAGTTGCTTCCCTTAAGTTGGGATTAAGAGCACTCTTCATATTAAGACAAGAGCATGACATTTATGATGATATAATGTGACAGTTATGATGATATGATATGCATGACATGTATTTTACTTTGTATGGCTTGTACCAAGGGTGGGCTCCATAAGCGCCCCTAGGCCGACGGACTATGAACGGGTCTAGTAAAAAGGGATGGGCTCCTTAGTACGCCCCTAGGCCGATGGACTATGAACGGGTCTAGATCCTTAGTAGGTTCGGGGCTAGCTACCCTGTCCTAGGGATTGCGCGCATTTATGTATGTATGTGGTACAAGCCAGACCCTCATGATGATGATATTATGTTTAAGTATTAAAAGATATGTTTAAAGACATCTTGCACTTGACATGGCATATGTTTTAAAAAGACATTTTGCATAATGCACTCATTCATAATATGATATGTTTTTATCAATTATATGACATGATGTTATGACATACTCTTATGACTTATAGGGCATGATGTTATGAGATGTTTTGTTTATGATTCATATGACCTGATGATATGTTATGCTTCTATGATTCACATCACATGATTCCTTTATTTATGATATGTCAGAGTATGATGTTTCTTAATAATATGATATGATAGGAGGCTATGTTCACATGATATAATGTAGATGATTTTGTCTCCATTGATTATATGCTTGTAGGACTATGATATGAGATACGGTTTTTGTGAGTAGGAAAAGGATCTTACTGAGCCTGTGTGCTCATAGCTTACTTTTCTTGTACCACAGATAAAGGCAAGGAATGGATGATCTAAGGGAACTGCAGGAGAGGCAAGGTGTGTGTGGCAGTGGCTCGGCTAAGACAAATAAAGACTACTATGTTATTTTTTTCTTTTATGTCTGACATGAACCAATTGTATTTATGTTACATTCCAGTATAACTTCATGACATTTTCGCTGCTTTATGTTACTCGAAAGAAATTTTAAATATGCATGTATCCCGGAATAGTTAAGTAAGTAAGTAGCCCCGTCACTTTAGTAGCAGGGAGGGCGGGCGTTACAGTTTGGTATCAGAGCCAGGTTAGCCTTTCCACTGCACACACATCGAGTCTCTTTCTGCCGCTCCAAGTAAGAATTTTTATGCTTCGTATATTTTTTTTTATGATGCTTATGCTTAGTTTATTTTTCTTTTATTTATAATGCTTTAGTAGTATGCATGCTTACTTTATTCTTTTAGGTCACAGTTTTAGTTTAGGTTGCATGATGGTAGGTTAGGGATGATAACACAACAACCTTACAAATAATTAGAAATGATGATACCCTTTCGTTAGCCTGGTTAGAAACGATGATAACTTACGCTAGCTCGATTGTCATTAATGAAGATAAGGATGACTAGAAGACGTAATACCAAAGCAGAAGAGACAGCACCTCCACCTGATCTGATGCATGTAGTTACCGAGCTCCAACGTCAGGTTACGGAACAACAGCAGATGATCACTGCTCTGCTGAATCAACAGGGTAATCCTGCCACCCCGCCAGGACACCAGAACGTAGTACCAGTAATACCTACAGCTGTACCAGTACCACCGGCACCTGCACCACCGGTAGGCCCATCTCCAGTGGTTCGTCAGGAGGCTTATCTGATTCAGTGGCAGAGACTGAAGCCGGAAGCTTTCTCCGGTAACTGTTAACCATGGGACGCACATGCCTGGTTCAAGACTGTGGAGAGCATAGTGGAGTTACTGGATTGGCCGGAGCATGAAAAAGTCAAATGCGCATCATTCTGCCTTACTGGAGATGCCAGGATGTGGTGGGACAGAGTGAAAGCAAAAAGACAAATAAATCAGATGAGATGGACAAACTTCGAGACGGAATTTTTCGAAGAATTTTTCCATATGCGAGTCACAAATAAACACTATGATGAGTTCACCGAGTTCCGACAAGGTGATCTAGCAGTCAATGAAGCTATAAAGAAATTCAACCGCCTAGCACGTCTGTGCCCAGAGTTGGTCAGCATGGAGAGAGAAAGGGTCAGACTTATGCTGAAGATGCTCAGACCTGAGATAGCCCTGAACGTGGCCGGTGGAGTTAATAGACCGCAGACCGCCGAAGAATTAATCAGCAGCGCTCTGATCACGGAACACTATCAAAAGGCGATGAATGAGGGCAAGAATCAAACTCAGTCAGGAGGACAGAAATCACAAAGTACCCGAACCAGCTGGAAAGGAAATCACAGTGGCAAGAGGAAGCAATGGAATGATTTCAAGAGTGGTCCAGCAAGCAAGCAGCTCACGTTTCCTCAGTGTACCACCTGCGGGAAGAAACACCCGGGAATATGCCGTATAGGTACAAATAGATGCTATAGTTGTGGAATGGAAGGACATATGGCCAGAAACTGTCCTACACAGATCCAGACACCTACCCCTCCGCAAGTTCAGAACAGAGGTGCTCCCCCACAGCTACACCTGATGCAAGCTGCGATACAAGGCCCGCAGATAAGTCAAGGGAGACTGGAAGCTCCGTCAGTAGTGACGAATGCCAGAATTTTTCCCATCACCAAGGAGGATGCAGCCAATGCTTCTACGGTCGTCACAGGTCAGCTACCTAATTTTAGTCAATATACTAAAGTTTTGTCTGATACTGAAAGTGAATCATTATCAAATACTGAAGGCGAATCAATAGTCAAATTTATTGGGAAGCCGAGAAACATTACGTGTCACTGGGTCGAAAATATGTCCGGGCAACTCTCTACCCTGACCTTAGCACCGACATTATTTGACAATATATTGGAAAAGTAAACTAGTGACCAAAGCCTCCAAAGGATTAAGCAAGAAACCTTAGAGGGAAAAGATGACGGATTCCGTATTGCGGACAATGGAATATTATATCTCAAGGATCGATTATGTATTCCAGGGGATCTAGAGTTACGAAAGAAGATACTGGAAGAGGCCCATGCAACACCCTATGTGATGCATCCGGGTTCCACTAAGATGTACCAAGATCTGAAAAAGAAGTTCTGGTGGTCCGGTATGAAAAGAGACGTGGCTCAGTATGTCAGTACCTGTTTGACCTGCCAGCAGGTTAAAATAGAACACCAGAGACCTGGAGGATTACTACAGCTAATCCGAATTCCAGAATGGAAATGGGAAGATATCTCTATGGATTTCATCTCGGGATTACCCAAGACGACAAATGGTTACGACGCTATATGGGTAATCGTGGACAGATTGACGAAATCTAGCCACTTTCTGGCAATTAAGATGACCTATTCTATTGAACAATTTGCTCAATTATATGTCAAAGAAATTGTCAGATTACATGAGATTCCTAAGACCATTATTTTTGACAGAGATGGTCGTTTTATTTCCCATTTTTGGGAATGTGTTCAAAAAGCCCTTGGCACCAAGCTATTGTTCAGTACTGCCTTCCACCCTCAGACCGACGGACAAACAGAAAGGGTAAATCAAGTACTAGAAGACATGTTACGGGCTTGCGCCTTAGATTTCAAAGGGAGTTGGTGCCGATATTTAAGTTTAGCGGAATTCGCCTACAACAATAGTTACCAGGCTACTATTGGAATGGCACCCTACGAGGCTCTGTACGGAAGGAAATGTAGGTCCCCTATATGCTGGTACGAAGGTGGTAAAAAGAAGGAGATGGGAGTTCAAACAGAATTCATTGACAACACCACCCGTGCTATACAGAACATCCGCCAAAGAATAGAAACAGCTCAGAGCCAACAAAAGAGTTATGCAGATAAAAGACGAAGGCCCTTAGAATTCAGTGTCGGAGATGCAGTGTTCCTTAAGGTAGCTCCTATGAAAGGAGTGATGAGGTTCGGAAAGAAGGGAAAACTAAGCCCGCGTTATGTAGACCCATATCAAGTTCTGAAAAGAGTTGGCAAGGTGGCCTATGAAATAGCGCTACCTCAGGAGATGTCAGCTATCCACAATGTGTTCCATGTTTCGATGCTAAAGAAATGTATTCCGAGCACGGACCAAGTGATCGAACCACAAACCGTACAAATGCAAGAGGACCTAAGTTACGTGAACCAATCGGTTCAGATATTGGATCGAAGTATCAAAAGACTAAGGAACAAAGAGGTACCATTAGTAAAGGTCCTATGGCAAAATCAATGGTTCGAAGAAGCCACATGGGAGCGAGAAGACGATATGAGACAAAATTACCCAGAATTATTTTAAGTTCGAGGATGAACTTTTATGAGGTATGGGGGACTGTAACACCCATAGAGTACTTAGCAAGATTTTAGATATTTTTTTTATCATGAATAAAAATAGGCCTTATGTGTAAATTTGCAAAATAATAAAAATAGAACCAAAAAAAAAAAAAAAGAGATGACCAAGGTTTGAACCTTGGATCTCTTACTAGATACATGTATGTGTTAACCAATACACCAAGAGAAGTTATTGTTAGAGAGAGAAGTGACAATATAGTTAAGAGTAAGAAAAGAGCTTCTTTCATTTAGAAGGAGAAGTTAGAGTAGCCTTCTTCCTCTCAAGAGAAAAGAGGATTCTTGCTTCCTCTTTTCATTAAGGAGGAGTAAAAGAAAGGAGAAGGAAAAGTGCATTTTCCCTTCCTCCTCTCATGATGAATAAAAGGGGAAATTAAAGAAGAAAATTCATTTTCTCCCCTTCCTCCTCCCTCCTCCTCCTCACCGTGACCAAGAACATCTCCCCACCTCCATTGCCGAAACCCAAATAAAACAAGAAGTTCCTCTCTAGGAAGGCTCCACAAGCAAGATTTCCTCCTTAAGTAAATCAAACAAGGAAGTAAGTATCCCCTCACCTGTGGTACAAGTCGCTTACAATATTTTCGAAAGGTTAGAACACTAAAAAAAAAAAAAAAAAAAAAAGAGAGAAGAACCCATGCTCATGGATCTTATTATGTTATGATATGAACTTAGTTAAAAATTTATGTTGGATATTGTTTAAGCTTGATCTTCTTCTTGCTATGTTTCGGCCATGAATATGCTAGGGCTTTAAGAAGCTTAAAACTTAATTTAACATGCTCCTAGACTTCTTTATGCTATGATATGAACTTGGCTAAGTCTTCATGTTTGTATGTTGCTTAGAAGTTTATTTTCCTTTCCTTGAAGTTTCGGCTATGATGGATTTTAGGGCTCCAAGAAGCTAAAAACCTAATCTAGTATACTTATAGATTTCCTCATGATATGATAAGAACTTGGCTAGGTATTCATCTTTGTATATTGCTTAGAAGTTTATCTCTTGTTTATTGAAGTTTCGGCCATGATGAAATTAGGGTTTCATGAAGCTTAAAAACCTAATTTAACATGCTCATAGACTTCTTGATGATATGTTGTGAACTTGGCTAGGTATTCATGTTTGTATATTACTTAGAAGTTTATCTCTTGTTTATTGAAGTTTCGGACATGATGAAATTAGGGTTTCATGGAGCTTAAAACCTAATTTAACATGCTCATAGACTTCTTGATGATATGTTGTGAACTTGGCTAGGTATTCATGTTTGTATATTACTTAGAAGTTTATCTCTTGTTTATTGAAGTTTCGGCCATGATGAAATTAGGGTTTCATGAAGCTTAAAACCTAATTTAACATGCTCATAGACTTCTTGATGATATGTTGTGAACTTGGCTAGGTATTCATGTTTGTATATTGCATAGAGGTTTATCTCTTGTTTATTGAAGTTTCGGCCATGATGAAATTAGGGTTTCATGAAGCTTAAAACCTAATTTAACATGCTCATAGACTTCTTTATGATATGTTGTGAACTTGGCTAGGTATTCATGTTTGTATATTGCTTAGAAGTTTATTTCTTGTTTTATGAAGTTTCGGCCATGAGAGATTTTAGGGTTTCATGAAGCTTAAAACCTAATTTAGCATGCTCATAGACTTCTTTATGATATGTTATGAAATTGGCTAGGTATTCATGTTTGTATGTTGCTTAGAAGTTTATCTCTTGTTTTATGAAGTTTCGGCCATGAGAGGTTTTAGGGCTCCATGAAGCTTAAAACCTAATTTAACATGCTCATAGACTTCTTTATGATATGACATGAACTTGGCTAGGTATTCATGTTTATATGTTGCTTAGAAGTTTATTTCCCTTTCATGAACTTTCGGCCATGACTATATTCTAGGGTTCAAGGAAGTTTAAATTTAAACTTAACAAGCTCATGGATTTCCCTTATGATATGATATGAAGTTAGCTTGGATTCTTATGCTTGTATAAAACTTAGTTTCATGCTCTTAAAGGTTCGACCACAACCAAGTTAAAAGGCCTAGGAAGCTTAGAACCTACTACCTATGCTCATGATATTCTTTATAGTATATGACATGAAATTGATTTAAGGTTCACATGCTTATATGTTGTTGTAACCTAAAACTAAGCATGGTGACTTTCGGCCACCATATGAAATTAGGGTTAGAGACCCAATTATGACTTTGCTAGGTGTCTCCCATACTAGGATGTGAATTAGGAGATGCTAGTAAATACTTTTCATGTATGATTATGTTTTCCTATGATGCTTTATATGTTTATTTAAGGATGCTCATGAACTATGCATGATGATGACTCTTATGATGTGTTTTATGCTTAAGTATGCATGCTTTATGATAAGACAAGTAACATGCCTATTTATGTATGTTTATGAACTATGCATGAAATGATTCTTATGATGACTATGTACCCAAGCATGTATGATTTCAAATATGTAGCATGCTCATTTACGTAAGCTTATGAACCAGGCATGATAATGATTTTTCTTTTATGATGGCTATGTGCCCAAGTATGTATGCCTTATGATATGATAAGTAAATGGCTAAAAGTTGCTTCCCTTAAGTTGGGATTAAGAGCACTCTTCATGTTAAGACAAGAGCATGACATTTATGATGATATGATGTGACAGTTATGATGATATGATATGCATGACATGTATTTTACTTTGTATGGCTTGTACCAAGGGTGGGCTCCATAAGCGTCCCTAGGCCGACGGACTATGAACGGGTCTAGTAAAAAGGGATGGGCTCCTTAGTACGCCCCTAGGCCGACGGACTATGAACGGGTCTAGATCCCTAGTAGGTTCGGGGCTAGCTACCCTGTCCTAGGGATTGCACGCATTTATGTATGTATGTGGTACAAGCCGGGCCCTCATGATGATGATATTATGTTTAAGTATTAAAAGATATGTTTAAAGACATCTTGCACTTGACATGGCATATGTTTTAAAAAGACATTTTGCATAATGCACCCATTCATAATATGATATGTTTTTATGAATTATATGACATGATGTTATGACATACTCTTATGACTTATAGGACATGATGTTATGAGATGTTTTGTTTATGATTCATATGACCTGATGATATGTTATGCTTCTATGATTCACATCACATGATTCCTTTATTTATGATATGTCAGAGTATGATGTTTCTTAATAATATGATATGATAGGAGGCTATGTTCACATGATATAATGTAGATGATTTTGTCTCCATTGATTATATGCTTGTATGACTATGATATGAGATACAGTTTTTGTGAGTAGGAAAAGGATCTTACTGAGCCTGTGTGCTCATAGCTTACTTTCCTTGTACCACAGATAAAAGCAAGGAATGGATGATCTAAGGGAACTGCAGGAGAGGCAAGGAGGTGTGTGTGGCAGTGGCTCGGCTAAGACAAATAAAGACCTGCTATGTTATTTTTTTTCTGTTATGTCTGACATGAACCAATTGTATTTATGTTACATTCCAGTATAACTTCATGACATTTCCGCTGCTTTATGTTACTCGAAAGAAATTTTAAATATGCATGTATCCTGGAATAGTCAAGTATGTAAGTAGCCCCGTCCCTTTAGTAGCAGGGAGGGCGGGCGTTACAAAAACTTCCTTATTTTCCCTTGCCAATGAACAAAAGGAAAATTTAAATAAAAATTTCCTTTTATTCTTTTAATAGCCGACCCCTACAAGTCCTCCAAATTAGGAAAGTTTCAAACACAAAATTAAAACTTCCTAATTTGTTTCCTCCAAATTATGAGATATTGAACTTATTTGATTGTCTATCTACTTAGAGATCAAGAAACACAAAGATTGATAAGTGGATGACACGGTCTATGCCTCATTGATCAATCTAGATATCAAGGATAGGGGGACCAAGTCATACAAGATAATAACCATGGACAGGTTAGGTAAGATCTCGACTTTCTCGTCACTTGGGTAGCAATGATGCTTTGCTAGATGTCACTCATTGCTTATGTATCTAAATGTTGATTTGGATACATTACCAACATTACCTGAACCTATTGGGTCACACACAAAGAACAAGTAGATTTGGAGATGAGTTCATATGATGAATCATTGGATTAAGTCTAATCCGAATTGGACTTATTGAGTTAGACTCAATTGGATCTAATTATTAGATTAAGTACAATTCAAACTAGACTCAAGGAGTCAATTTAAATTAATGAAATAGTGATTCATTGAATTTGAAATTGGATGAGATCAATTGAGTAAGACTCGATTGAATTTGACTTGAGTTAGACTCAAGTGAATTAGACTTGAGTTAGACTCAAGTGAATTAGACTTGAGTTAGACTCAAGTGAATTAGATTTGAGTTAGACTTAAGTGAGGATTAATGGAGATTAATTCATTGAATTTTTGAAATTTAATGAGTCATTCAAATTTCGAAATTGAATTCAAAAATGAAGAATTTCAAGTGTGGTCCTTAATGGAGAGTGAATGCTCATTAAGGCTCATTAATTAAATTAATGCTCATTAAGTGTTTTCATTGGATGAAAATACTTAAGTAATTTTTCTCTCATTTTTGAGTAACTTATTCATTCTCCTTCCTCTTCTCTACTCCTCTTGGCCGAAATTACCTTGCTTGGTTGCTAGCACAACCTTAGGTAATTTTTCTTCTCCATTTTGTGAGTTTGTGAGATAAACAGAGATACTTGTTCATGTGGATACCGTAGAGGCATGAACGTGTGATCTTGTTGAAATCCAAGCTGTCTGGAGTCCGTGAGCACGCATTAAAGATATAACCTTTCATGTTCTTTTATAAAACTTAGTATATGTTCTTTCCCTTCGCATGGATCTTCTGGAGGAACTAGATGTTTTCCACTGTGCATAAGCATGTTTAGCGCTTTAGTTCCTTACAAGAAGAGTACAAAAAGCCTCGAGTGAACAATACCTGAGGTGCCTTCATGCATTGGAAGGTGCCTTGGAACTGTTCATGGAAGGTATCTTCGTCTTATAAAGGTGCCTTCTCCAGGATAAGATTCTGACCTCTTCGGCGATAAGGATCAACTCTTTTTGGAATCAAGTTTTACACGCTCGAAGCACCTTCAACCCTATAGAAGACACCTTCCATAGCCTTTATAAGAGCATCTCGACCAAGCTTCAAAATATAACTTATACACAAGCTTCTATGCATTTGATTGAGGTCTTGACTGCCCCGACTTCCTATTGTGACTCTGCTACAACACTATTATGCCCGTCTACCGCTAAGAAGGTGTCCAAACACCAAGCTCGAGCTAACCGACTTCGAAAAGAAAGTGTTTGGTAACTTTAAATTCTATACTTAATTATTACAATAGGACAAGTGTCGTGTATTGCATTTGCTTCGACTTTCTTTATACTCGATCCCCTCTTTCGGAAATTCTGGAAGAGGTATTTTAGTGAATTATCCATCGACAGGTCCGCAGGACCTGAGTCTTGGAGTAGGAGTAGCCGAAGGTTTCGAACCAAATAAAACCGACTGTATCTGTCTCTGTCTTCTTAATTGTTTTTATTTCTGTGTTTTTCCACAGCGTATTTTTTATCTCAAAACGTAAAGAATAATTTTTTCAAAACCATGTGATTAACTCCCCCTCACGTGCATCTCAATCTAACACATCTCACGCATGACATAGATGATGATACAGCACATCACATGCAATGACATAACATGACACAGACGGCAAGATCTAATCACATCACACACATGACAAAATCTAATATGTCATAATTAATGCATTTACATTGCATACAATATGGCATGAACATGACATAAATTTAAATATGTTATAATTTTATTTTGGAAATAAAAATATGTTATAAATCTGATTTTAATAAATCAAGATTTATCTAATCAAATTAGGAAAATAATTTTTAAATTTAATTAACATATCTTATCTAGAATTTTTCTATCAGGATATTTAATTATTTTTAAAATAAATTTATAAATTAATTTTCTAATAATTTAGGAAACAAATAATTAATATTTCTTAATTTATTATAGAATAATTTAAATCTGGATTTTTTGTGATTTTCCAAATCATTCCAAATTTCATATTTCCTAACAATTTATGAAACTTTCTAAAAATAAAATATTTTAAATAAATCCAAAAATTCTAGAAAAGACTATTCCTATAATTTAATTCAGAATATCTCAAATCTGGAATTTTAACGAATTTTAGAATCTTTCCAAATTTGATATTACTTAACAAATTAGGAAATTTTCTACAATTAGAATATTTCTTAAAATTTTATAAAAAATCTAGAAATGATAATTTCTAAATTAACATAATATTTCTAAATTTGATTTTCTAAAATTATTTCAGAAACTTTTTAAAAGTGGAATTTTCTAACAATTTAGAAGACTTCCAAAAATAAAAAATTCTTAATAATTCTAAAAAATCCTAAAAATTAATTACAACACTAATTACAAACCATAAAATAATTTTATGATCATGTAGAAGCACGATCGGACTTTGATACCACTATTAGGATATGGTCGATGCGGTGTGTGTTAAAAACATGTTTCGTAAACATGCACAACGAAAGACTTAACAATAAATAAACTAATTTATTATATAACACACACTACACGCATGAAAAATACAATCATGCAGACAAGATCATAAAATAAAATGAAATTGAATAATAATTAGTCTAGGTATACCTTACGGATGACCTTTAATAAGAAGGGCATCAACCTTTTGCGACGTTATCGAACCTCATCTCTATTCATATCCACGCCGAGTTCTTCAAGACAACTCGAAGAGAATAAGCTTCACCTTCGGAAGAGATTATCCATGAGCGAAGGAGAAGGATCAAGAAGAAGAAGAAGAAGAAGAAGAAGCAAAAGAAGATCTTCTTCCTTTAGGTGGCTCATGACAACAAGAGGAGACCCTCTTGTTGTGGTCGACAACAAGAGAGAGGGAGAAGTATTGGGTTTAGATTTTCAAAACCTAATCAAGCTAATAATAAATTGTATGTTAATTCTCTCTTAACCATATCAATATATAGTCATCTTTAATGAGTTGGATTAGAAAGCTCAAATCCAACCCATTATGTTTTAATAAAAAATTAGCCAATTAACCCCTTGATTTGATTCACAATTTATGGCTAAACCAAATTGGTTTATGACTAAACCAAATAGGGTCCAACTCTTTCATAAAAGATGTAGCTCATCCGCCCTTCCGTTTCGACAAATATTATCATATTTGTCTTATGTATGGTCCAACCAAATATTTATCTCTTGATCTAAGAAGCTTTTTCTCTAACTTATTTTTCATCTTTTAAAGACTCGTAGTGCATGTGACCCAATAGATTCCTGGTTTATCTTAGTCATTCATAATTAACTACTTAATTATGGAACGATCATGAGTGACACCTAGTAGTACATCATGATCTCCAATTAATCATAAAATCATAGTTGATCTCAGAACTAATTCTAAACCCTTCGGCAGTTACAATAAGGCGTACCTTGTTCCTTTCTCTTGTCTTATACCCACTTAGTTAAGGACATGGTCTATGTATCTGCCCCCACTAGGTTGACTACGTTACACCTAGTCCAAGTAATACTTTCTCATTATCTGGATTTAAATTACTCGTACATGTGTATAACAGTCTCATACTCTTAACATGTGATGCTTTGGCCAAAGATTTTGAGTATAATCCTAAATTATGGCTATAGGGTATACGTTTCCTCATAAGGAGCGGTGAATCCTCTATGGGTTATCTAAACACCTTTGGGCACTTCAACTTATATTCAATCATCTCAGGTCTACACCTCCAAGGAGATGCTTGCTTAAGATGTCAAAGTATAAGTCTCCATAACTAAGTTGACTTGTATACCTCAAGTCTAAGGAAACTTATACTCGAGCTGCAGTAAGAACTTCACAAACTTATTCATATATATAGAGAACCATATGAAGTCTTATAGCAGGTCACTCCAATAAACTAGTTATCATAACTAGCATCCACGTTTAACTCTCGACATCCCAATGTCTCTAGTAGTGAGAAATAGATGCATGGATGAACCAAGGAATATAACCGTGCTAGTCTTATAGAATTGATGATGTCCAAATGCACCAATTCGACGACTAGAAAAATTCCAATATGTTTATAATTACACATGTAGAGATAATCACAAGTTATGATCCAATTATAAATTCTCTCATGCTATGAATTGTATTGCGGACCTTCAGTAAATGAGTTTAAGACTATTCAAACATATAATATGTACTCTGATCCGGCGGTTAGAACAGGGGACCCCCATTTTGAAGGGTCAACGCCACGTGGAAGTCAAAGGGTCAGGTGGCCGACCGGAGAAGGATGGGCCGACCTCCCGGTCGGTCGACCGGTGAATAACCGATGGCAAAAGGCGCCCCGACAGGAGTCGGGGTTCCGACGCTCGATTGAACAGGAATGAAGCGCCGAGCGGAAGTCATGCTCAGCCGTAGACATAAGGTAACATACTTCTAGCAGTCCCCACATAGCACCTTACCGAGGATCTCCCCAGCATACCGATGCATATGGAGGGCCGGACGTGAGATGAGTGTCGGCTAGCCGGACGGGAGATGAGTGCCGACCGGCCGAACGGAAGATGAGTGTCGGCCGGCCGGACGCCCCAGCATGGAGTAGGGAGAGAAGGACAAGGAACATCTTATGACAGCTGTCAAGTCCTATGACTAGGCCATACTCCAAATCTGGCGGCAAGGTGTTCTGCTGTCCCATCGAAGACGTGCCTGGACTGTAGCAGTATGGTGTCAGGTAAGCTTTCTGGCAAACACATACCGAGGTATGGGCTGAGGACACGTATGTGCCTTGGTAGGTGTGCGTAAGTTCTTTCACCGCTTTATATAAGGAGCCTTATACTTCGCCGGAGGTACGCGTTCTATAATTTTGGCAGCCACTTCTCCATTGTTAGCTTGCCTGACTTGAGCGTCGGAGGGTCGCCGCCGGGAACCCCTCCCGGCCCGACTTCTTTGCAGGATCGCCGGAAGTTCGCACCAGCATTCGAAGACCCACGTCAGCAACCGGAAAGCGCCACGTGCCCAGCGTCCGTTGATTCAACTTTCAGACAGGATCAATTTGACGCGGTCTGTGGGAACGCTCCTGCATCCGAACGGAAGCAATGGACGAAGCTGGACGACAGCACACGGTGACGCTTTCCACGGAGGAACTCGACGCTCTGATCGAGTTGAGGGCCGCCAAGCTTGTGGAGTAAAAACAGAAAGCACCAGCCGAGCGTCCTGAGCAGCAAGCAACATCAGCATCTGGTGGCCGAGCGGAAGCACCACAGGCCACCGTTGCATTCCAGCGGGCCCTATTCCGCACCCCTGAAGCCGCAGCAACTAATCGAGATCGGGGATCTTCTTCGGATGAAATGCCAAGACGAGACGACAAAAAAGGGAAAGTGTTGGTGCGGGTAGCACTAACGGTCTAACCTAGGTTTTGATGAATGACAAATAGGTTAAGTTAGTTTTGTTATTATCTGACACTTTGATCGAGTGTGCAGGAGAAGTCCAGACAGGTCGACGGGCTGACCGGATGTCTGGCACGAAGTCCAGCTAGGTCGACGGGCTGACCGGATAGCTGGCGAGAAGTCCAAGCGGGTTGACGGGCTGACCAGACGCTTGGCGAGAAGTCCAGACAGGTCAACGGGCTGACCAGACGTCAGGCAGGTAAGTGAGGTAAGTCACTGGAGGGGAGTGACTGCGAGGACGCGTTCTCGGGAAGGGAACATTAGGCGTTGATCCGGCTTAGATCCATTTCGGATGTCTAAGTCGAGATCGTGACTAGATTCCGGTCTCGGAAAGACGGAATCTAAATCATACTATTTGTGCTAATTCTTACTATGATAAAATGTGCTAACAATCTGTGTTGCAGGATATATATTGTCTCGGACTAACTTTGTTTTGCAGGAAAAATGAGTTTTCTGGAACAAGGTGGTTCGGGCGCCCGGAGGGAATCCGGGCGCCCGGAGGTCTGGGCGCCCGGAGGGGATCCGGGCTCCCGGAAGTCAAATTATATCCAAACCAAGCCGTCACCACGTGGAGCATC
Source organism: Zingiber officinale (assembly GCF_018446385.1). Taxonomy (NCBI): domain Eukaryota; kingdom Viridiplantae; phylum Streptophyta; class Magnoliopsida; order Zingiberales; family Zingiberaceae; genus Zingiber; species Zingiber officinale. The sequence continues at coordinate 13,255,452 of NC_055996.1, read as the reverse complement.
TCGGTTTGAGCAGCGACGTCACATTCCAGGCGCCCGGAAGGAATCCAGGCGCCCGGAACAGCATGTAAAAGAAGCCCCAGGCAGCAGCTTCAAAACAATCAATTCATCTGAGAACTCTTCTACTGCTGGTCTTGCTGCTCGACGTTCAGTGTGACGCCAACAACGCTCCGACAAAGTGCTCCTTCGGTTTTTATTTAATTTCCTTGTCGGTATTGTTTTATTTTCACTAGCATTTCCTGTATCCATTCTGTAATCATATTTCGACTTGTTAGTGATTGCCCAACGAAAGTGGTCAAGGACCACGGGCCTTCGAGTAGGAGTCGTCACATGCTCCGAACGAAGTAAAAAACATTTGTGTCTATTTTACTTTTCCGCTGGGTTTATACTCTAAGTTTTCGAATCGAAATTCACCCCCCCCCCTCTATCGAATCTAACGGTCCTACAAGTGGTATCAGAGCAGGTACCGCTCTGATTTGGTGCAACCACCAATCAGACTGGGGGTGAAATTCTTTCTTTTTTCGGTCTTCAGTTTTACACTCAAACTCCAAACTGGTTTATCATTTTTTTATTACTTTTTTTAGCTAAATTGGTGCAACACCAATCTAGATTTTTCTACTATTTTTCTCTTCCCGCACTACTAATCCAAGACCAAGTCTTGGGATATTTTTTTCGGTTATTTACCTGTGCACAGAATGTCCCAACAAGAAGGATTCAGCACAGTGCGACCTCCACTCTTCAACGGGGACGACTTTCCGTACTGGAAGAAGCGCATGGAGGTCTACCTCAAAACAGACTTCGACCAGTGGATGAGCATTACGAGACCCTACAAAATTCCGGCAGACACCTCCAGGAATATACTGGATCCTGAAGACTGGACAGCTGACTTGAAGAAGAAGGCGTCAACAGAAAATAAAGCGATCAACACTCTACAGTGCGGATTGACAAGAGAAGAACTGAACAGAGTCGGTCCACACAAAAACGCTAAAGAGCTATGGGACAAGTTGATCGAACTGCACGAGGGAACGAGCGACGCTAAGGTAACAAAACGAGACCTGCTTTTAAATAAAAATTTTAATATAAAAATGCAGGAATGAGAAACAGCGAATCAACTCCACGCGAGGATCAAGGACATCCTCAATGGGCTTCATGCGATAGGCCACCAGATGGAGAACAGAGACTTAATAAGGTACGCATTAAACGCCTTTCCACGTAATAGTTTGTGGGCATCAATAGTGGATGCCTACAAAATTTCTAAGAATCTTTCTAACTTAAAATTAGATGAGCTTTTCTGTGAATTAGAATTACACGAACAAACTAATGCTGGAGCCGAGAAAGGTATAGCTCTATTTGCAGGTTCCTTCAAAGAAAAGAAAAGCAAGCCTGAATTTGAAGAAGAATTTGACCAAGACTCCGAAGACGAAGAACACCTGGTGAACTTGGTAAGAAAAATGTTCACCAGGAGAAAGAGGAGCTTCAGCAAAAAGGACCTTCAAAAGATCAGCTCTCCCTCAGAACAAAAGAACGTGACTTGCTACGGCTGCAATAAAAAGGGACACTACAAGAACGAATGCCCAAAATTGAAGTTCGATAAATTGAAGCCAACCAAAAAGAAGGCCCTCAAAGCAACGTGGAACGACTCCTCGGACGAATCAGAGGAAGAAGAACAGAAACATCAGAGCCACCTCGCACTGATGGCCCGCGAAGCTGAAACAGAAGACGAGTCGGAAGATGAAGATGGGTCTGAACCTGAAACAAGCCACGAGTCCGTACTCGTGTCCGAAGGCCCAAATGAGGTATATTTTAATTTAAACAAAAAAAATTTTAGAATTATTTCCTGTTTAAATAGTAAATTAACTAAAATAGAAAATGGAAACAAATCACTTCTTGAGGAAAATCAAAACCTCAAGGAACAATTAAAAAATTCGAATCCAACTCAAGATCTAACACTTGAGGAGGAGAATTTATCATTAAAAAATGAAATAAACAATTTAAAGGAGATGTTAGAAAAATTCACAACGAGATCAAAAAATCTAGACTTAATCTTAAATAATCAAAAAGCATGTTATAATAAAATCGGACTAGGATATAAGTCGAATTCAAATAAAACCTTCAAATCATTAATAACCCAATACAAATCAACCAATCTAGCTTGTTCCGAAAGCGTGTCTGACCACGCAAGTAGGACTTAATCAATATTATATACCTAAAGAAAAAATACATTATATAAAATCGAATAAACCAAACCAAAATCCAAAATACAAACCTAAATAAAATTCAAAATCTAAACAGTTTAAAAATCAACAAAATTATCACCAAGTTAACCATAACTATAAAAAGAATCGACACAAGCCTAAAATCAAAATTTATTAAAGGCCAATAATTCAGGGGGAGGCTCCAGAATAGCTGGCACCTCCAAAACTAACTTACCCGACAAGGTAAACTAACCCGACAGGGTAATTAGAATTAGAGACCAAGTTTAACTTGAATCATGGTACTGGTGAAGTTTTTGGATGATAGTACGTTAGGGAAGTTTGGGCATCGCATGTCTAGAAAGATATGGCTTCGATCTGGTGCATTTGGCCAAGTGGAACTGACCGAAGCTACCCTTAAATGGATCCTAATCAGTCAGACCAAGATTGAGTACTAAGCTCCGTGGATAGGACTATTCGGAAAATCTCGAAAGGTTGGTTACTTCTAATGACGTCCATGTGACTCACCAAGCTTAGAAATTTATCCGAAGAATGCCTATTTGTGGAGACCAAAGCTAAATCTGAATCTAACACAAGTTAAACCAAAACTCCATAAGTAAAAAATCTAATTTCATCTCACAAAATCATAGGATTCCCTGATTGATAATATAGATCGGGTGAGATGAATAATGCTTCAACTTTAATTTTAATTTTAAACTTAAAAATTAATTTCAAAATTTTATTTTTAAACCTAAAAATTAATTTCAAAATTTTAATTTTAAACTTAAATTAATTTCAAAATTTTAATTTTAAACTTAAAAAATTAATTTCAAAATTTTAATTTTAAACTTAGAAAAATTAATTTCAAAATTTTAATTTTAAACTTAGAAAAATTAATTTCAAAATTTTAATTTTAAACTTCAAAATTAATTTCAAAATTTTAATTTCGTGCTAGAAAAAAAAAATTTTCAAAATTTTAATTTTAAAACAAAAAAATTAATTTCAAAATTTTAATTTTAAACTTAAAAATTAATTTCCAAATTTTAATTTTAAAACTTAAAAAATTAATTTCAAAATTTTAATTTTAAAACTTAAAAAATTAATTTCAAAATTTTAATTTTAAAACTTAAAAATTAATTTCAAAATTTTAATTTTAAACTTAAAAAAAAATCAATTTCAAAATTTTAATTTTAAACTTAAAAATTATTTTCAAAATTTTAAACTTAAAAAATATTTTCAAAATTTTAAATTTTAAAAAAAAATTAATTTTTAAACTTAAAAAATTAATTTCAAAATTTTAATTTTAAACTTAGAAAAATTAATTTCAAAATTTTAATTTCATACTTTTAAAATTAATTTCAAAATTTTAATTTTTAAACTTAAAAATTAATTTCAAAATTTTAATTTTAAACTTAAAAATTAATTTCAAAATTTTAATTTTAAAACTTAAAAATTAATTTCAAAATTTTAATTTTAAACTTAAAAATTAATTTTAAACTTTAAAATTTTAATTTTAAACTAAAAACTTAATTTCAAAATTTTAATTTTAAGCTTAAAAATTAATTTCAAAATTTTAATTTTAAACTTAAAAAAAAAATTAATTTCAAAATCTTAAACTTAAAAACTATTTCAAAACTTAACTTCAAACCTAATCTAAAAAAAAAAAAAAAAAAGTCAAAAACCAGGGGAAGGGAATCTGGACGCCCCGCCCTAAATCAACCCCGGGCGCCCGGAAGGGATCCGGGCGCCCGGAGTCCCCTATAAATAAGGGGCAGCAGGCGCCCCCAATCCTTGCCCCACAACAATTTCACTTTTGCCAAGGTTCACTCCGAACCTAAGTGCGAGAGTATTTTAAATCAAATTTTCTTGCGGTGAAGACGCTGTTGTGATTCAACCGAGGTCGTCAGATCTATATCTTATCGATGGCTCCTCGGTAAATCTTCTTCCCCTATCTGAAACTTTATTTGAAGTTATCTTTGCAACCTTTCTTAGAATATTTTTTTTAACAGTAGGAAACGAACAAATACTGGTGTTGGACCCTCTAATGCTAGCACTAACCCTAGCTTTCCCACAGAAGAACTAAGAATTAAGTTTGAGTCAACCATTTATAAGGCCATTAGGACTACTTGCATAGATAGATCGTTCTTTCTAAGGTCATGTCCCTCCACTTTAGAGGTTATAGGCCACTATAACTTAAGGAATCTTGTCGAATGTACCAGTCCAATAAACATAAGTCTGTGTGTCGAATTTTGCAATAACCTAGTGAAAGTAGACGATCTCACCTATACCACTAGGGCAGCAAGCACTGATATCACATTTTCCCCTACGACTATCCGAGAGTTTTTAGAGTTGCGTCCATCTACTTGTTCTTTTTTGTGCTATCCTCCGAGGGATCTACCATTCGGAGATCCCTACTCACATATTACTCTCGATACGATTTATTCGTATTTTTTTGGGGGAGAGAGAGATCCCACTATGACACAGTTTAAGTCAGTAGAACTTCGGGTCCAGGACTACGCTCTTTATAGGGTTGTAGTCCTTTGCATTTTACCACTGACTACTCGGGACATCGCTGTGATGCGCCCATTCCATTCGTTCTTACTCTATGCCCTGATTCATAGGTTAGACATTGACATCAGCCTACATATCTTCTCCACCATTATCTACTCGGCTGGATTCGTGACTGATAGACGAGTCCATATGCCATTTGGTCACATTCTGACAGCCTATATGTCCTCGTTGCACATTGATGTCACTAGAGGAGACATTGCCCATATGACCGAGTTCGATGTTATAGCAGCTCGGAACTTCTCCCTAGCCGGTATCCAGATAGATAGAGATGACGGGACTATGTCTTAGCGGAGGGGGGCACAGCACCAGACGCACAGGTGGACGAGTTCATGCTCGCACTATTTCCAGAGGAAGCCGCTCCGGCTCCACCACCGCCCCCAGCTCGAGCACCACGTCACGCTCACCGCTCTCTAGCCGACCGTATGACCGGACTAGAGAGAGCTATGGCGAGTCTCCAGCAGGAGAACTCTGATTTTCATCGGGACATTCGGCGAGAGGTAGCCGAGTTACGAGCTGCCGGGGATACCCGACACACTGAGCTGATGGCGCTTCTCCGATCCTTGGGGTCTGGACCACCCCCTTCATCATCTCAGTAGATCTAGTTATGACTCACTTCTGTAGCTACACTACCTGTAAAATATTTTGGATCTATCTAGTGATATTTCATACTTACATTGATTATGTTCTATCTTGATAGACTAGGATCTTTCAAAAATACTTTCAAAAATGGTTTTATCAAATTATAAGTTAAACTTGTTTGTTTTCAAAACTTTCCATTTTTAGATTTTCAAAAACAGTTTTTGCCTTAGACTAGTTTTGAATCCTTAGAAAGCATGTACCCATAGGACTAGTTTTTGAGCATCTCACCAACACCTTAGGTTTGCCTTGCTTGTGCTTGACAAACATAGAAAGGGGTGAGATGCATAGGCCAACTGTCTGGACTTAAGATGCTTATTTCAGTGCATCAGCATAAGTCTGGACGTTAAATACAACTCAGATATTAATCAGATTAAAGTTCATCAGTCAAGTCAAATACTGACTGCTTATAATCAACTTAATCTGACTAACCAAGTGAAAGCTACTATCTTCTGATGGTTAGTTAGTACCTAATTGGTTAGACAGCTGGTTAAATTTAAGTATCAAGTTCAGGAGGAGAAATTAACTTTGTGTGTTTAAAAAATGCTTCTTAAACTAACTTATGTTTAAACATTAGTTTCAAAAAATTAAATTTAACTAAGTGTTTGAAAAACTTAGAAGTTTAATCTTACCTAATTTTCAAACCATAATTTAAAAAGTTGACTATTAAAAATTAGACTTTCCGAATTTAGCTATATCAAATGAGCCTTAAAAATTTTGGCAAATTTAATCTCCCTTGTTTAATTTTTGTTGTGTTTTGAAAAATTGAAGTTGAAAATCAATTTACCCAAGTCAACTTTAAATTAAGTCAACTTTATCAACTTTAAATTTTTACTTTTCAAAAATTCAACTTTTCTCCCCCAAGTCAACTTGTTTTTTTGATTTTTGTACTTTTATCCTTGAATTTTGAACCAAACTCAGTTATTCTTCAAGATTAGGTGTTATTGTTTTCAGTAACTCTACACTAAGATTGTTTACCCTTGTTTTTTGATGAATGCCAAAGGGGGAGGGTTAGGCGGTTAAGTTAGATAAACCAAATTGAAAACACTAAAACTAACTTTAAAACCGATGTACCTGTTTTTTGCGTTCTTTCACTAACTTAACCAGATTGTCATTCCATCAAAAAGGGGGAGATTGTTGGTGCGGGTAGCACTAACGGTCTAACCTAGGTTTTGATGAATGACAAATAGGTTAAGTTAGTTTTGTTATTATCTAACACTTTGATCGAGTGTGCAGGAGAAGTCCAAGCGGGTGACCGGATGTGCACGAAGTCCAGCTAGGTCGATGGGCTGACCAGATAGTGGCGAGAAGTCCAAGCGGGTCGACGGGTGACCGGACGAGAAGTCAGACAGGTCGACGGGCTGGACCGGACGTCTGGCGGTAAGTCAGAGGGTGGAGGGAGTGATCTGAGGACGCGTTCCCGGGAAGGGAACATTAGGCATCGATCCGGCTTAGATCCATTTCGGATGTCTAAGTCGAGATCGTGACTAGATTCCGGTCTCGGAAAGACGGAATCTAAGTCATACTATTTGTGCTAATTCTTACTATGATAAAATGTGCTAACAATCTGTGTTGCAGGATATATATTGCCTCGGACTAACTTTGTTTTGCAGGAAAAAAGAGTTTTCTAGAACAAGGTGGTCCGGGCGCCCGGAGGGAATCCAGGCGCCCGGAGGGAATCCGGGCGCCCGGAGGTCCGGGCGCCCGGAGGGGATCCGGGCGCCCGGAAGTCAAATTATATTCAAACCAAGCCGTCACCACGTGGAGCATCTCGGTTTGAGCAGCGACGTCACATTTCAGGCGCCCGGAAGGAATCCAGGCACCCGGAACAGCATATAAAAGAAGCCCCAGGCAGGAGCTTCAAAACAATCAATTCATCTGAGAACTCTTCTACTGCTGGTCTTGCTGCTCGACATTCAGTGCGACGCCAACAACGCTCCGACAAAGTGCTCCTTCGGTTTTTATTTAATTTCCTTGTCGGTATTGTTTTATTTTCACTAGCATTTCCTGTATTCATTCTGTAATCATATTTCGACTTGTTAGTGATTGCCCAACGAAAGTGATCAAGGACCACGGGCCTTCGAGTAGGAGTCGTCACAGGCTTCGAACGAAGTAAAAAACATTTGTGTCTATTTTACTTTTCCGCTGCGTTTATACTCTAAGTTTTCGAATCGATATTCACCCCCCCCCCCTCTATCAAATCTAACGGTCCTACAGAAAGCCCCCCGAACGGACGCATCGCCCGAGCGGATCAATCGCCAATTTTCAGAGGCTATTCTACGAGACCCTCTGCCCAAGCACTATGTGCCTCCGACGATCGGCGAATACAATGGAACCACCGACCCGGATGATCATTTGGGCAAGTTTGATAACACGGCAACCCTGCATCAATACACAGATGGGGTGAAATGTCGGGTTTTCCTCACCACCCTCTCTGGATCGGCTCAACGGTGGTTTCGAAGATTGCCGGACGGATCTATCTCAAGCTTCAAAGACTTCCGAATAGCTTTCCTACACCACTTCGCAAGCAGTCGGCACTATCAGAAGACTAGTGTAAGTCTGTTTGCCATCAAACAGGAAGCTCGCGAATCGCTCCGAGCCTACATCCAGCGGTTCAACAGAGTGGCCATGGATATTCCAACGGCCACCTCGGAGACCATGATGAATGCCTTCACACAAGGCCTTGTGGATGGGGATTTCTTCCGATCACTCATTCGGAAGCCGCCCCGAGACTACGACCACATGCTACACCAGGCCAACAAATACATCAACGTGGAGGAAGCCCAAGCGGCCCGGAAAAAAGAAACTCCAGCCGAGCGGGCTCCTCCTGCCGAACGGAAGTCGCACGCTGCTCATTAGCCACCCAGAGGACCGAGGGCCGAAGCAATCCGCTCCCCCCATGCTAGGTCCCACGTGCAAGAGGTAGCTGTCGCTCGGCCCAAGTCAAAGAAGAAATGGACCCCAATGTTCTGTTCCTTCCATAGGACGGATACGCACAACACAAGGGATTGTCGAAGTCTTCCCTTGATTGCTCATCCCGTTCCCCGGAGTGGTGGTGGTCGATCGCCATCAGCCAACAGAAGACAGAGGCCTCGTGAAGCCGATCGGACGCAAGTTGACAAGCGACAACAATAGACTCCCGAGCGGCATCGCTCTCCGAGGCGGGAGAATCTCTGGATGTCTAGAGAACGACCCCGACCGTCCGCTCGGGAAGAAGAAAATATGAGTAATACTTCCCGAGGCGAGATCAACATTATTGCTGGCGGGCTGACCGGAGGAGACTCTAACCGAGCAAGGAAGGTTGTTTCCACAACGACGCTCTTCTCATCAAAGCGGTAATAGCTAATTACACTATTCACCGCGTTTTTATTGACACAGGAAGCTCGATCAATATCATATTCAAAAAGGCATTCGATCAACTGCAAATCGATCGAGCCGAGCTGCTGCCCATGACAACCCCTCTATACGGGTTTATGGGCAATGAAGTTCAGTCGGTCGGACAGATCCGGCTGGCCATATCGCTGGGAGAGGAGCCGCTCAGAAGGACGCGCACTGCAAACTTCGTCGTGGTGGATTCTCCGTCAGCATACAACGTCATATTGGGGCGACCAGCTCTCAGTGAATTCCAAGCGGCCGTTTCCACCTTCCACCAGAAGATCAAGTTCCCCGTCGAGGACAAAGTGGGAGAAGTACAAGGGGATCAACTGGCAGCTCGGCGATGTTACGTCGAGATGGTCCGAGCAGAAGCCAATGCCGCTCGGAAGACGCCCCGGATCGAGGTGAACGCTATCACTGAAAAGCCATCCTCTTTGATTTATGAAGAAAAAGAGGAAGTGCAAATTCACCTAACCCGATCGGAGGCCACGATATTCATCGCGTCCGATCTGGAGGTGAACCAGAAGGAGGAAGTGATCCAATGCCTCCAGAGAAACCATGATGTCTTCGTCTAGGCGACGCATGAGCTGCCCGGAATTTCACCAAGTATAGCGCAGCATGAGCTCCATGTCCGACCGGATGCTCGGCCGGTGAAGCAGAGAAAGAGGGATTTCAGCACCGAACAGAATGCCATCATCCGAGAGGAGGTAGAGAAACTCCTGGAGGCAAGCCACATACGCGAGATCCAATTCCCGAGCTGGTTGGCGAACGTGGTGCTTGTCTCCAAGCCCGGTAATAAGTGGAGAGTGTGCATCGATTTTCGGGACCTTAACAAGGCGTGCCCAAAGGATTTTTATCCCCTGCCCCAGATCGATCAACTGGTGGACTTGACGGCCGACTGCGAGCTGATATGTATGCTCGACGCTTACCAAGGTTATCATCACACTACAAGAAAAAAGCTAAACAACAACGCTTTTTTGGCGTTGTCGTATGTACTTAAAAAGTGATGTTGTAGATGGTGTTGTAGAAAGTCATATCAAAGACAACGCTTTAAAAGCGTTGTGGTTGGTCACAAAGACAACGCTTTTTAAGCGTTGTCTTTTCGTTCTTAAAAATCGTTGTTATAGATGCTGTTGTAAAAATGCACATATCAAAGACAACGCTTTAAAAGCGTTGTGGTTGGTCACAAAGACAACGCTTTTTAAGCGTTGTCTATTCGTTCTTAAAAAGCGTTATTAAAGATGCTGTTGTAAAAATGCACATATCAAAGACAACGCTTTAAAAGCGTTGTGGTTGGTCTCAAAGACATTGTTTTTTAAGCGTTGTCTTTTATTACTTAAAAACGTTGTCTTTTTAAATTTATAAAAATAGTGTTTTTTAAATAGCAAAAATTATAAAAATACTCAAAATTTACATATAATTGAATATCCACAACCACAATCATTTTTATAATAAGACTATTTAACAAATAAATAAAACTTTATATTATACAAACAAAATGTATACATATTGATCCACAAATTAAATTTGTATCATACAAGTTATCCTTAACTTCATGACAATAATTTTTCAAACACACAAGTTTTACAAAACCTCATCATTGACTAACCGTTGTTGTTGGTGTCCATCGCATGGAATTGCTTCTTTAAGTCCAACAATCTCTTCTTCCGAAAGGCTTTCAACTATCACTCTTAGAGCCATCTTCTTCAACTTGTCATCAGCACACCGGGTTGTAGGCAATCAAGAAATTTTGTATGAAAACTTTCATACATGTAAATCTCGTACTAAATAATATGTCAATGTTATATATACATGTAATTCATACCGTAAGTGTGTTTATATCGTAACTGACAAGTTTTCTTTAGGGCCAACTTCTACTCAAGCTCTTTAAACACTGCATCAAAATAAAAAAATTGGCATTAGTTCTGTGCTAAATGAAAATCATATTTAGAGGAAAAAGCGGGAGTGCTGTAGATGGATATATTAACCAAGCATATTAATGTTTGACCTGTCTTTACAAGTTCTAAGCATATATATTAACCAAGCATATAACCTAAGAGGAATAAGTTACAAAATGCTACTTGATGTTTGACCTGTCTTTATTGGATTTTGCGGCCCCGGTCTTCTTGTAGCCAGGCACAATGTAATACTTGATGTTGACTCTACCTTTGCAGTTGTTTCGGCTTGAGGAGTGGCAAAGAATGGTGGAGTAGAGGATGGATTTCAGGTATTCATCCGTGCCATCGAGGAAATGACTCCAGTAGGTGACTAGCATGTTGACCAGTGTTAGGACCAAAAGTAGCTAGAGGGGGGGGTGAATAGCTCGTCGCGGTCGCTCGGTGCGCTTCGTTGCTTGCCGTTGCTTGTTTCTTCTTGGATGTGCAGCGGAAAATACAAAGAAAACAACACACAACGCTAACACGGTTGGTTTACTTGGTATCCACCTCACAAGAGGTGACTAGTCCAAGGATCCACACCACACACGCACCCTCCACTATGAAAACACTCCTTTATGGTAACTACCAAAGGCGGAGAAGCCCTACAACACTCTCAATACAAGAAGAAGAAAGGGAAATACAAGTTAAGCAAAAGCTTACAAGATGTGCAGTAAAAACCCTAACCCTAACTTCTTCCTCTTGCAATGTATCCGCCTCTTGACTTGGAAAGCCTCCAAGATCCTTCAAGAACTGGCGATCACGTGCTTGTAGAGAGCTGTGGAGAAGCTGGCGAAGAGCTGAAGTGAATCGGAGAAGTGATGCCGAAGGAATCGAGCGCCTGCGGCCTTTATCGACGCCAACGGTCGGATCCCGATCGATTCAAATGTTCTGAATCGATCGGGGAGGCTGATCGATCCACGGATCGATCCGAGCGCCTGATCTGGAAGATCGGCGGATCGATCCACGGATCGATCCGGCGCTTGTCGCGCGAAGCAGCCGATCGCTGATCGATCGGGACCTCTGATCGATCCACGGATCGATCCGTGGATCGATCTGGAAGAATCGGATCGATCCACCGATCGATCCAGGCCTCGGATCGATCCACGGATCGATCCGACGCTATTTTGCCCAAAACCAAGTCCCAAACCTCCCTAACCAACATCCGGTCAACCTTGACCTGTTGGTACATCATGCCTAGCATCTGGTCACTCCCTTGACCTGCCAGGACTCCCCACCAAGTGTCCGGTCAATCCCTTTGACCCACTTGGACTTTTACTCGTCGTGCCAAGTATCCGGTCACTCCCTTGACCTACTTGGACTTCCCAACACCAGATGTCCGATCATCCTTGATCCATCTGGTTTTCCTTCCTTGCCAAGTATCCAGTCAATCCTTTGACCTACTTGGACTTCCCAACACCAGATGTCCGATCATCCTTGATCCATCTGGATTTCCCTTGCCTGGCTTCACTCACCAGGACTTTCACCTAGCTTCACTCACTAGGGTTTCCATCTGCCTAGCTTCACTCACTAGGACTTTCACCTAGCTTCACTCACTAGGGTTTCCATCTGCCTAGCTTCACTCACTAGGACTTTCACCTGGCTTCACTCACCAGGATTTCCTTCTGCCTAGCTTCACTCACTAGGACTTTCACTCTGCCTAACATTCCAGTTAGGACTTCCCAGTCAAGTATCCGGTCAACCTTGACCTACTTGACTCTTCTTCATTCAATATCTTATTGTCAAACATCTAAACCCAAACCAAGACTCAGCTTGGTTAACCAGGTCAACCTTGACCTGAGGGATGTTGCACCAACAATCTCCCCCTTTTTGATGTTTGACAATACCACAATAACACTTACAATCCCACATGTAAGTTAGGCTAATCCTATAGCCTCCTTCTTCATGCCACTAGGTAATGAACCCATAAATTAAGCTTTTCATTCTCCCCCTAAGAGGGCAAACTCCCTCTAGGTAATGAAAACTTAACTTACTTCCTTTCATTCTCCCCCTATTGGCACACATCAACCCCCAAAAAAAACATCAACCCGTCTTTGGACACACAGCAACCTATGCTCCAATTTTGGGCACACTTCAACAACTCCATGTTGAAGACTCTCCCCCTGAAGAGTTGCTCATCGTGATCACAATTTCACTCATGTGATCAAATCAGTATTGAAGGTCCCATACCCTTCATTATCCTTAACTTCTCCCTCAATGTTGACAAATACCCAACCTTGAGCATTTTCAACCACTTGAGTTGCCACTTGAAATGATGAGGATATCCATTCCCCATTTATCCCCATTTCAAGTTTAAATGCTCAACCTTGAGCAAGTTCACAACAGAAGGTTAACCACCTTCCAAGGTTCATGAAAAATAATTTTCATGTCTTTAAAGAGTCCCTCCCCCTAAAGACATGGTGGTAACTTCTGTCATTGCACCAACAATGACTTGGAATCCCTAAACCTTTAGGAAACCCAGATTTAGAAGTTTTGAGGTTCAAATGTTCAAAATTTGAAACAAACCTCAACCTAAACTTCAATGAAGTCTTCCTTAACCATTCCATCCTTGTTTTCATCACGAAAACACCCCTTTTTATGTATACAAATGTATTTTAAGGGTTTGGAACGGTTACCTAGACTAAAGTAGGTTCAAAGTGCTGAAATCGAGCTTTCCCACCCAAAATCAGCAACTTGGATCGATTGAGTTGGGTTTTAATCGATTGAACCTCTCGAATCGATCCACCGATCGATTCAGACACCTCGGATCGATCGGCTGATCGATCCATGAGCTTACTGGAATGCACGAATCGATCCATGGATCGATTCAGCACTCAATCGATCCATGGATCGATCGAGACTCGATAGTTGCTGAAATTCCATTTCAGTCAACTTCAGAAACCCCTAGAAAATTCTACAAAAATCCAAAAATTATGAAATTTCGTGTAGACATTGTTTAGGGCATATATTATCAAGGAAAAATAGTTTTCTATGAAAATACATCATATTTTCAAAGATTGACACAAACTTGAAAACTTGCAAAAACTTTAGTGTTTTCTTCAAGTTTGTGTCTAACTATTCAATGGTGATTACTATCAACAGATAGCCTTCACCAAGGTTTTCCAAAAATATTTTAAAAACATTTTCAAAACCAATATCCCATCATGTTCCTTGGGCATAATGCACATGACTTGTACATTAGCTTTCCCAATGATGGGAAAACACATAACTATGTGTTTTGATGAACCTAAAACTCAAAAGAATGCACTAAATCAACATCTTGAGCTTTGTTCATCATCCTAACATCTCACTTGTATCTAATGTGCACTAAAGCACATACAAGTCACCTTATAGTCTTTGTGAGATGTAGAAATTGGTTTTGCCCTAATCTAGGGATCATGCATACTATCTAGGCATTTTGGAGATATTAAACACCCACCTAGGATGTCACTTGATAATAAGTGTTGGTAAATGCCTTTTGTCCTTGATTACAAGAAATTAAACTTAATGCATGATAATGTTATGGCATACATCAAAAGGAAATAATTTTCAAAAGAAAATATCCTATAACTACATGATGTATGAATGTCATGACATGGTATTTTTGTATTTTTCATAATAAGTCATGAATGCAAAAGTAGACATGATGTCATGGCATATGATGAGCAAACAATCATGGCAAGATTTAGCATAAATAAAATATACCTAGATTAGCTATCTAAGTATCCTTAAAACCTTAGCTAAACTTACAACTTAAACCTAGATTGCCCTTAAGTGCGTCAAGAAAACGCCAAAAACTAAATTGGCATTTCTAATTCCCTTGATTTATTTATGCCAATTGAAATTAAGCATATTCCTCAAATGTTGGCATATTTCATTTTTCCACAAGAGTAGCACTTCAACATAAGACTTCAATTTCCTTTAATTTTCTAAGAACATACCAAAATCCCAACTTGGTAGCTCTTATGAATTTCCCAATATGTGCCTTTTACGATTAAAATCAAATTTTCACCACTAGGCACATTTTACTCTTTCAAGGAGTAAATACTAGTTCCATTTCATTTTCAGAGGTTAACAAAAACCTTGAAAATGCTCCTTGAGTGTCAATTTCCTCAAAGTTGGGTTAACTACCCTTCTAATCGGAGTTGACACTCTCTAACCCCTCTATGGGGTAGAGAAGATGCTCCTAGGAACCCAACACCTATTGGTGCTCCTTGAATGCTCTAGGTACTCACTAGGGATAACTTCCCTAGATACCTTCCTAGTGACCTTGTTGGGCTTCTTAGAAGCCTTGGTCACATTTTCTAGGTCAACCCTAGGGATAGCCTCCCTTGTGACCTTGTTAGTGACTTTCTTAGACTTCTTAGAAGTCTTAGTCACTTTGGTTGCAAAAATACTCTTAGGGATGACTTCCCTAGTATTCTTGACTTGACCACTAGACCTAGGGTTTGTTCCATAACTATATGGAACCCTATGATAACTAGACACATCCTTCTTAGCCTTTGGTTTGTATCCCAAACCTCTATGGCTATTTGATGGCTTTGATTTTCCTAGCCCTAGGTTTTGCTCATTTTGCCCTTTTAGGATATTTTCCATCCTTTTTAGGGTCTTTTCCATTTTATCAAGTCTTGATCTCAAGACTTGATTTTCTATCATTAAATCCTTAGAATTTGGTTTTTCATTAAGTCCATGAGCATGTTGGTTTTTAGGCTTGTATCTAAAATCCTTAGAGTTATTGCCTAGACTTTTACCTACATTCCTAACCCTAGGAGTGATAGTCTTAGCATGTAAGGCCACATGCTTTTCCTTAAAGCCCTCATGCTTTCTATTCTTATGGTAAATTGCATTAAAATGATAAAAGTTAGACCTATCATGCTTTTTACCATAATGTAAAGGAGTAGGCTCAATAAATGTTACCTTCTTCTTTACCTTGGAGGCTCCCCTTTGACTAGTGCCTCCTTGAGCCTTGACCACCTTCTTCCCCTTAGAGCATTGACTCCGGTAATGCCCTTTTTGTTGACACAAAAAGCACACAATGTGCTCCTTGCTCTTTTTCGTCCCGGGGATGGTCTCCTTGGGCTTTTCCTTACCCTTTTGTGTCACTTGGCCCTTCTTTTTGGCCAAGTTGGGACACTTGCTCTTGTAGTGTCCACTTTCCCTACACTCAAAACATATTATATGATTTTTATTATTTATTGAAATGTTTATACCTTTATGTGTAGGGATGACACTTTCTCCTTTGGATCCGGAGGTAGAAGCTTCCCTTTGATTCGATCTTGATTCTCCTCCATTTGATTTTTCTTGACTTGTGGAGGTAGAAGCTTCTTCATCCTCTTCTTCTCTTGACCCGGATGTGGAGGATTCTCCTTCTTCTTGATCCGGCGTCACCAAGGATTGCTCCCCCTCAATCCTAGAGGTGGAGGCTTCATCATCTTGAATATGAAACAAGGAGTATGCTCCCTCCTTGTTCCCTTCGTTGCATTCCCTTGAGGATGAAGCTTCTTGGATTTCCTCTTCTTCGGATGTTGAGCATCTCTCAACCTCGGAGTCCTCCTCTTGATCTCGCTCCAATGAGTCGCCCTCTTTGGATTCTTCATGATTTGGTACAGTGGAGGGGATCTCATCATGAAGCTTGGCTAATTTGCTCCATAAATCCTTTGCATCTTCAAATTCTCCAATTTTGCAAAGGATGGTGCTTGGCAATAAATTGACCAAAAGCTTGGTCACTTTGTCATTTGCCTCGCACCTTTGAATTTGCTCCGAGCTCCATTTGCTTTTCTTGAGAAGCTTGCCCTTGGAGTTTGTTGGAGCTTCGAAGCCTTCCATTAGAGCAAACCATTGCTCTATCTCCATCATAAGAAAATTTTCGATTCTTGATTTCCAAGAATCGAAGCTTGTAGATGTGTATGGTGGAGCCACCCTTGTGTCAAATCCAAGTCCATCTTGGAATTGCATCTTGAAGTTGAGCTTCTTAAATTCTTTGACTTTGATGAATTTGCTCCAACTTCTTCACCCTCTAGCTTTTCTTGTTGAGCTTGACCCTTCCGGCGATGATTCCGGTGAAGAGCGGCCTTGCTCTGATACCACTTGTTAGGACCAAAAGTAGCTAGTCGCGGTCGCTCGGTGCGCTTCGTTGCTTGCCGTTGCTTGTTTCTTCTTGGATGTGCAGCGGAAAATACAAAGAAAACAACACACAACGCTAACACGGTTGGTTTACTTGGTATCCACCTCACAAGAGGTGACTAGTCCAAGGATCCACACCACACACGCACCCTCCACTATGAAAACACTCCTTTATGGTAACTACCAAAGGCGGAGAAGCCCTACAACACTCTCAATACAAGAAGAAGAAAGGGAAATACAAGTTAAGCAAAAGCTTACAAGATGTGCAGTAAAAACCCTAACCCTAACTTCTTCCTCTTGCAATGGATCCGCCTCTTGACTTGGAAAGCCTCCAAGATCCTTCAAGAACTGGCGATCACGTGCTTGTAGAGAGCTGTGGAGAAGCTGGCGAAGAGCTGAAGTGAATCGGAGAAGTGATGCCGAAGGAATCGAGCGCCTATCGACGCCAACGGTCGGATCCGATCGATTCAAATGTTCCGAATCGATCGCTGCTGATCGATCCACGGATCGATCCGGCGCTTATCGGAATAGTCGGATCGATCCACGGATCGATCCGGCGCTTGTCGCGCGAAGCGGCATCGTCCCGATCGAACCGGGACCTGATCGATCCACGGATCGATCCGAGCTTTCATAGAGGTGCTCTGGATCGATCCACCGATCGATCCAAGCTGATCGATCCACGGATCGATCCGGATTTTGCCCAAAACCAAGTCCCAAACCTCCTAACCAACATCCGGTCAACCTTGACCTGTTGGTACATCATGCCTAGCATCCGGTCACTCCCTTGACTGCCAGACTCCCCACCAAGTGTCCGGTCAATCCTTTGACCCACTTGGACTTTACTCGTCGTGCAGTATCCGGTCACCCTTGACCTACTTGGACTTCCAACACCGATGTCCGATCATCCTTGATCCATCCGGTTTTCCTCCTGCCAAGTATCCGATCAATCCTTTGACCTACTTGGACTTCCCAACACCGATGTCCGATCATCCTTGATCCATCTGGATCCCGGCTTCACTCACCGGGACTTTCACCTAGCTTCACTCACTAGGGTTTCCATCTGCCTAGCTTCACTCACTAGGACTTTCACCTAGCTTCACTCACTAGGGTTTCCATCTGCCTAGCTTCACTCACTAGGACTTTCACCTGGCTTCACTCACCAGGATTTCCTTCTGCCTAGCTTCACTCACTAGGACTTTCACTCTGCCTAACATTCCAGTTAGGACTTCCCAGTCAAGTATCCGGTCAACCTTGACCTACTTGACTCTTCTTCATTCAATATCTTATTGTCAAACATCTAAACCCAAACCAAGACTCAGCTTGGTTAACCAGGTCAACCTTGACCTGAGGGATGTTGCACCAACAACCAGGGCATGCTTGGAGAAGATGACTTGTTTCAGAAGCTTTTTAGATCAAAGATACGAAGTGCATTGTTATAAAACTAGATGCACGAACACTTGCTTATACGGTTCTTGAAATAAATACATTCGTAACCGTCACTAGCCCAAGCTCAATAAGGAAAATTCACGGTAAATGTGCATAGTATACCTCAGATACTGCAGATGATAGGGAAGGCCAGAAGACAGTTTGACGCAAATATTGAGATTGCCCAAGCCAATCCATGGTACTAATCCTGACAGCTCCTCCAAATCGCACTGACTTGATTGTGTCCACCCATCCTTGTTCATCAGCTTGGAACCTTTGAAATGAAAGCTGCATTGGGTACATGGAAAAAACAACAAAAAGGGAGGATAAATGATAGCCACCAACCTAATTGTTCACAAATATCTGTATAAGTTATTAAGGGTGTTCATAGAAGTTGATCCTTTAGCCGTGTCTGTTAGATGGTCAAATCTAGGCGCCAACTCAAAAATGTTGGCGTCCAAGTGTTAGTGTTCAACTACTTCTGACAATGAAGTAGTAGCAGATAATCAAGAACACAAGAGAATCTGAAAGAGTCTATATTTCTTTCACTAGTAGCAGATAATGATTAGATTAGAAAGCAAAAGAACGCATACCACACCAGCTGCTCCTGCTGTTAAAGCCATAGGTGCAGTGACAGCGCTTAATCCAGATGAGCACATAACTGGAATCTGAACTGCTCGGGAAATGGAGTATGCAGCTGCTAGCGTTGGTGTGGCCTACATTTTAAAGAGGAAAAATATCACATTTTTCATCACAAGTGTGCTAAGATTTCTTATTCGTACTGTTGTTACCTTCTCGATCAAACCAAGGACACCAGGTTTTGATGGACTTGAGTATTTCCCTCCTTCAGTTTGGATTATATCAGCACCTTCCTGTTCCAGCAACTCTGCTAGCTTCACCTTTTTAAATTGAACAAAAAACAACGAGAGATTGTGTTAGTGACAAATCTCAGTTTACGAGGAAATAAATGAGCTACCTGATCAGGGAGACTAAGCATGTGTGGCATGGTTACAGACAGTGTAATGGATGGAAGAATCCTTCTAGTTTCTCTAGTGAGCTTTAGAATCTGACAATGGCACCACAGAATAGTGACGAGATAGAAATAGCTGAAAATACTCGAGGAACTGCAAGGAAAAGTACGATCATGATTCATATACCTGTTCAGGGGAAAACTGAATTCCCATCTCGTAGAAAGAATCATAATTTCCAATTTCCACCTGCATTTAGCACAAGGATTTTAATGTTTGGTATGACAGACAATCCGATCGAAACCAGTCAAGTTCATCGCATCCTAACCATTTGGGCACCTGCTTCCACTGCAGAAGGAAATGCCAAAGGGTCCACAGAGGAAACACAAATCTGCAAGAACAAGATCATCATAAGAAAGAAGAGCTGTGGAACTCTGAAAATGCGAGCTACTGAGGCAGCGAGCAATCTGCTTGAACAAGGTAATCATGCAGCGTTGGAACTCTGTCGTGAGCATCAAAGACCAAATATTACCAAATATTAAGATCACTGACAAACCAAATAATACCTTATTTTTAACAGCTATCTATAGGCTTTTGACTTGAAGCTGGTTCAAAGAAGACAAATCAAATATACAAATACTAAGATGAAAGCATAATGAAGTAGTTAACTTTTTCTACTTTACCTGATTATAAGATCTACGGCTTCTTGCTCAAGATTTTGCTGCACGAGTAATTATTAGAAAAACAAACCCAATAGTGGAACAAAAGCTAGATAAAGAAACTAGATAATTTACACTGACGGAACTTTATAATAACATATAATACATTGCTTTGTACTTGCATATTAATCCAGAAAACATCCTTTCACCTAAGTGACAATTTTTCCAAAACATCATCATTCACAAAACATCATCATTCACTAAAAATTTTCACAAGTTTTTAAACTTCAGTGACAACTTTTCTTTGGGGTCAACTGCTCAAGGTCGATCTGGTAACTATGCACTGCATCAAAAAAATTGGCATTAACTATGATTCCACCAAAAAAACCACCATTCCATGAACTTAAATCTAAATAGAATTATGGCAACTATCATTCCATACCTATTCATAAATATGATCTTGTATGCACTCCGCCAACTCGGACCGAACCTCATCAATTTGTTCACGAGAGTACCCTATTTTTGTGAACTGTGAGCATACACAATTTATGTTAATGGAAAAAATAATCAACACTGATCACTTTACAATTTTAAATAGTTTATGTCAAATAATTTGAGATAAGCTAAATAATGTTACTATTGATTGCAGCGAATCTCTCTCAATAGTCTCAACTTCTTCAATAATTTCTCTCATAAATCGCATCACAAAAAAATCACATTGTTTCGCATCCGGTTGTTGAGGAGCCTATATATAGTAATTAGAGTCAAATTGTTAATGAAAATTATACACATTACAATATATGTTAAACAAAAGTACACATACCTTAACTACTTCCCACTTAACATTTTTCCTACCTTTCCTTCCCTTGGTTGAATTAAACAATTTTAAGGCCCTTCATACGTTAAGAATATTTGTTAAATAAGATTTTTATTATAATAAATATTTACTAAAAGAAATCTGAACTCACATTTCCATTACGTATTTTGAATCATCATCGCGAATGCGGCAACTTAGGAAATCCAGCAGGTAAATAGCATCCTTGTAAGGTTCAATAACACTAAGATTCCAATGGAAACTAGGCAAATACATAGGATTAGATCATAAAATTGAATAAATTATCGAAAGGAAGCAATTGAAAGTGATGTTTTACTTCTTGCTTACCCGACATTACATGGCACTAACACTAGTTGATCTGTTGATGCACTTGTCAGCTTATCAGCTAAAAGAGTTGCCCTTTGATTCGGGGTTTCAAGCTTAACCGATTTGTCTTGTGCCGTTTTGCCAGATATGGGAGTTTGTGAGGATTCATAAATCTGAATTTCTTTGTCTTGGTATCTTTCACCATCTTTTTATATAGACACCTATCATTGCAAAGAAAAAAATATTTAGATACTAAATAATAAAATTTAGATACAAAACACTCATAATAAGTTGGAAAAATAATGATCACTCATAACACTAAGTTATGGCTGATGATAGTAACATCCATACATGAGAACTTACTATGAGCAGTCTTGCATATTAAACATACCGGAAATGTATACATGCAAATTCTTTTATTTCTTGAGGACAAGCACATTTAAGATACTTAAAAATATACAAGAAAAAGATATGAGCAAAGTACTTCATGTCTAGAAGAACAAATGGCAGAAGGCAAACATTAAGGGCCGGTTGAAAATGAATGAGCTATATTTATGTAAAGTGTACCACATCAATTGATATTAGTAAACCTCTCAATAGAAATGATGAACTATTAACTTAATGAGAATAACATGGTATGAGAAAATTACTAGAAGTTGAATTTTTCAAGAGTAAACTTGTTCACACAACAATATTAGTAAACTTCTTGCAGTTCAAATCAGGGATTTTCTGTCTTGCTAGATATTAGAATTTCCCAGCAAACATAAAGCAATGCAGTAATTTCCCAGCATAAGTAAAGCAATGCAGTTGCAACTGAGAAAATAATATTTAGATACTAAATAATAAAATTTAGATACAAAACAATCATGTGGATTAAAAAATAAACTCATAATAAGTTGGTGAAATTGTAACAATAAACCATAATAAGTTGCTAAAATTGGGAAGCAAACATGTGATGAAAAAGTTGCTGAAATTGCTTAAATAAACTTACTTACCATATGTAGGCAACGATCAAATTTCCTGAAATTGACTCCAAATGATACAAAGAATTGATGTCCTCAAGGTCAAGAAAAAGTTCACAATCTTCATCAAACACTTCATTATCTAAGCACATTGATATACATTTTCCTCCATCTAGAGCATGCTTACTGTAACAATATAACATATGTAATGCTCTTGGGACACTTGTTGACAAAGTAGGTTTTGATTTTTTTCGTTCAAACTTCTTCCTTCTAGGCTTCTAATAATTTCAAATATAAACAAGTTAGATATAGCTAGGTTGAATAATAATAAAGTGGCAATATAATTAGAAATATAATAATAAAGTGACAATATAATTAGAAATATAATATCTCATATACCTCATCTTGCTTCACAATCTGCTATTCAGGCCAAGCCACAACAGTTCCTATGGCATCACCAATTACTTCACATTCACTTGGAATTGGATATGGCAAAGGAGCGGATTTGTCCACTGCTTGATCAATGGAGACTCGAATGCAATTCTTGGGAAATGGAATACCATGAAGCATTTTTTCCATGCCATTGAAACAAACAATTGTACCATATGCAACAATATTTGAGCAAGATTCCAATGTCAATGCAACTGATTGACCCTAAAATATTAAAAAAAACATGTTGATTATATTTAGTTTATAATGCTATAATAATAATGAATATCACTATAACTTGTATTTTACCTGTAAAACTTCGTCTTTACCCACAATCTGTACGTCATCTTCTTCAATATTCTTCTGATGAAACTTCACCGAGCAACTGCCTTTGTCATCAATTGAATTGTCCCATGCACCCCAAATCCAAATGACAGAGTTGAAGGCTTTGCAGCAGTAGGAGCGGAGAACATAGATGCACTGGAGGGAGTTGATGTAGCAGCATTGGTAAACCCAAAGGAAGGTTGGGACACAGCAGATGTCGGAGTCGCAAAAGAAAAGCCAGTTGCCAAGGTGGACGTGGTAGTAACAGGTGAGGACGAAGTAGTACTACCAGACGACACGGCATCGAACGAACTCGGAGCAAAGGAACTGCCACTTCCAAAGGAGAAAGGAGAGGTCGAAATGCTGGTGATGGCAGGAGAGGAGGTAGCGGTAGCAGAAGAAGAGAATAGAGGGGACGCAGAGGAGGAGGCAGGAAACGGGGATACGAAGGATGGAGCTGGAGCAGACGTCGTCGGGACAGAAAAGGCGGGGGGAGATGAGGACGTAGCAAACGAAGGCACCGAAGGTGCGGCACTAGCTGACGAAGCAAACAGTGTCTGAGCCGAGGACAAGGCCGGCGCCGGCGCCGGAGGGGAAGCGGAAGTACCAAACAACGGAGAGGCAGCAGTGGAAGACGAACCGAAGCCGAAGTTGGGAGTCGAAGCCCCCAATCCAAAACCAAAATTAGGGCTTGAGGAAGCGGAAGGTGCGGCGGATGCTGAGGGAAAAGGGATGGGTTTGGGAGAAGAGACCGCCTGCGAGGAAAAGAGACCGGGGGTAGTAGAGGCGGAGGATGGAGCAGATGGCGAGAAAAGACTAGAGGTAGTAGAGGCGGAGGATGGAGCAGATGGCGGGAAAAGACTGAAGGTAGAAGCGGCGGAAGATGGAGCAGACGTCGAGAAAAGACTGGAGGTAGAAAAGGCTGAGGATGCGGCCGAGACCTAGTGAGAGCGTGAAGAGAGATAGGAACCGGAGGAAGAAGCTAGGGAGAGGATCGGTAGAAGAGAAGGAAGGGAGGCGGAAGGAAGAGAGAGAAAGGGGGAAAGGCGAGGTTTGGGATCTCGACGTGGAGGAGTTGGGCCGGCGTGAGGAGTTTTGCGTGAGGAGTTTGGGTCGAGATTAGGGTTCAGAGGAGATCACGCGGCAAGGAGAGGAGAAGGCGCTCGTGGAGAGGAGAAGGCGCTCGTGGAGAGGAGAAGGAGAGGAGAAGGCACTCGTGGAGAGGAGTGGAGAGGAGAACTCGTGGAGAGGAGTGGTGAGGAGAAGGCGCGCGCGCGTTGAGGGTTTAGAGTTTAGCAAAGCGAGGGCTGCGAATTTATTTTAAGTGAGTTTAGGGGAAACATACACAACACTTTAAAAAACGTTTTTTAAAAAAATGTTGTCTTTGACCATAAACAACAACACTAAAGACAACACTTCATTAAAAACCGTTGTCTTTAGTAAAAAGTAAATACCATAGACAACGCTTTTCACTAAAAGCGTTGTAAAACAAAGAACGACAACGTTTTTATTAAAAAGCGTTGTCTATTGGGTGTTGTTGAATGCAAAAATTCTTGTAGTGTCAAGTGCCGCTCGCCCGATAAGATCAAGAAAAATTCAGCTTTGTTACAGCCGACGACACCTATTGCTATAATGTGATGCCATTCGGGTTGAAGAACGCGGGAGCCACTTACCAACGCTTGATGAACAAAGTGTTCAAGGAGCAGATCGGGCGAAATCTGGAAGTATATGTGGACGACATTCTCATCAAGTCTGTCCGAACGGCCGATCTCTTGGAAGATATGGAGGAGACTTTCCGAGCACTAAGAAGGTATGGAGTTAAACTAAATCCCGTGAAATGTCTGTTCAGAGCAAAAGGAGGGTGTTTCCTGGGTTACATAGTGACCGAGCGGGGTATCGAAGCAAATCCCAGCAAGGTGAAAGCCTTACAAGATATGCCGCCTCCAAGAAATCTGAGGGAAGTGCAGCGCT
Source organism: Zingiber officinale (assembly GCF_018446385.1). Classification (NCBI taxonomy): domain Eukaryota; kingdom Viridiplantae; phylum Streptophyta; class Magnoliopsida; order Zingiberales; family Zingiberaceae; genus Zingiber; species Zingiber officinale. The sequence continues at coordinate 13,230,745 of NC_055996.1, read as the reverse complement.
TGACCTGTCGGATAACAGCATTATCTAGATTCATCTCGAAGACCGCCGATCGGAGTCTCCCATTTTTCAAAATCTTGTGCAAGGCCACCAAGTTTCACTGGGACGAAGAATGTGATCGGGTGTTCGAAGATCTGAAGACATATTTGAATTCTCTTCTGGTACTAGCCAAGCCAGCTGCGGGTGAGCCACTTTGTATCTACTTATCTTCAACTGAACAAGCCGTTGGCTCGGCATTAGTAAGGCCGAGCGGAGAAGAGCCTGTGTATTTTCTGAGCCATATTTTAAAAGATGCTGAATCTCGCTACACTGGGCTCGAGAAACTGGCTTTCGCTTTGGTCCTCGCCGCTCGGCGCCTCCGTCCTTATTTCTTGGCTCATGCTATCATCATCCGGACGAATAGCCCATTGGGAAGAGTGCTGTTGAATCCCGAAGCGTCTGGACTGCTCATTAAATGGACGACGAAGTTGAACGAATTCGACATCCAATACCAGCCCCGACTGGCGATAAAGGCGCAGTCCTTGGCGGATTTTGTCACCGAAGTACAAAGACCAGAACTCGAAGCCATGTGGAAGATATTTGTGGACGGATCGGCCACTCGGCTCGGGAGCGGTATTGGTATATTATTGCTTTCTCCCCAAGAAGAAAAGATGCATCTATCCGTCCGGCTTGATTATAGAGCTACGAATAATGAAGCAGAGTATGAAGCCCTTATAGCCGGTGATCCAGTGGTAAGAACAGGGGACCCCGTTCGGTGAGGTCAATGCCACGTGGGAGTCAAAGTAGAAGGATGCCCGTCCGGAGATGGGAGGTCCGAACGTCCGACCGGACGGCCGTCCGGCCGGTGTCGGGCTGATGGTTAAAGGCGCCCTGTAGGAAGTCAGGGTTCTGGCGCTCAGGGGGAAAGATCGCAGGGACGAGCGGACTGCACGCTCGGCCAATGCCATAAGGTAACATACTGCTAATGGTCTCCACAAAGCACGTGATGGAGAATCTCCCCAAGTAAATCACCTCATACGTCTGGCCAGATGTTGAAGGAGCTGGCCAACCGGACGATAGATCTGGAGCAAAGGGGAAAAGGTCAAGGGACGTCTTTTTCTGACAGCAGGTATGTTTCACACGCAAGCCATGCTCCAAATCTTATGACAGGAGATTTCGCTGTCCCATCGAGGACATGCTTGGACTGTAGCAGTATGAGTCAGGGAAGCTCACTGATAAGCCCTTACGGGGGTATGGGCCATGGACACGTGTACACCTCAGTAGGCGTACACCCACTTCTTCGCTGCCCTATATAAAGGCCCTCTTACTTCGCCGGAGGTACGCACGCTACTAGTTTAGGAGCTTCGCCTGACTTGAGCGTCGGAGGGTCGCCGCCGGGAACCCCTTCCCGGCCCGACTTCTGTGTAGGTTCGCCGGAGCTTTGGAGGCCTACGCTATCGACTAGGAGAGCGACACGTGCCCAGCGTCCTTTGGTTCTGCGATTCGGACAGGATCAATTTGGCGCCGTCTGTGGGAACGCTCCTGCATCCGATCGGAAACAATGGACGAGGCTGGACGACAACACGCGGTGACACTTTCGACTGAGGAACTCGACGCTCTGATCGAGATAAGGGCCGCCAAGCTTGTGGAGCAAAAACAAAAGGCATCAGCCGAGCGGCCGGAGCAGCAAGCAACTTCAGCGTCTGGCGGCCGAGCGGAAGCACCACCTGCCACCGTCGCATTTCATCGGGCTCTATTCCGCACCCCTGAAACCGTGGCAGCCCACCGGGATAGGGGATCTTCTTCGGATGAAATGCCTAGATGAGACAACAGAAAGGGGAAAGCCCCCCGAGTGGACGTATCGCCCGAGCGGATCAATCGCCAATTTTCGAAGGCTATCCTACGAGACCCTCTGCCAAAGCACTACGCGCCTCCGACGATCGGCGAGTACAATGGAACAACCGACCCGGATGATCATCTGGGTAAGTTCGATAACACAGCTACTCTCCATCAATACACAGATGGAGTAAAGTGCCGAGTTTTTCTTACCACTCTCTCGGGCTCGACTCAACGGTGGTTTCGGAGATTGCCGGACGGATCCATCACAAGCTTCAAAGATTTCCGAACGGCCTTCCTCCACCATTTTACAAGCAGATGCCGCTCGGACAGTGTCGACGTACCTTTCATTCCAAAAGTACCATAACTTCAACCACCTACCAGCAGAAGAAATGAAGGCATCAACAGTTTCCTGTCCGTTCGATCAATGGGGAATGGATATTGTTGGTCCATTCCCGATGGCGACCAGGCAGCGGAAATTTTTGCTCGTGGTGGTTGATTATTTCTCCAAGTGGGTGGAGGTCGAGCCGCTAGCCAAGATCACCGAACAGATGGTCAAAAAATTTATCTGGCAACACATCATCTGTCGGTTCAGCATCCCTCGCCACTTGGTCTCAGACAATGGGCGGCAATTCACAGGGAAGATGCTAGAGGATTGGTGCAAAAGCTACGGCATCGAGCAACACTTCACGTCCGTGGCTTATCCCCAAAGCAACGGTCAAGCCGAAGTGGCCAATCGGGAAATTCTTCATATTTTGCGCGCTCGGCTCGACCATTTGGGAGGAAGTTGGCCAGATGAAGTGTCGGGCGTCTTATGGGCCATCCGAACGGCTCCAAAGGAAGGGACGGGCGTCACGCCTTTCCACTTGGTGTATGGCGGTGAAGCGGTCATTCCTGTTGAAGTCGGAGTCGAACCCGCTCGGATCCAAGGTTATGACGAGGGCAACGTCGAGAGGAGGAACGTGGAGCTGGATCTGGTCGAAGAAGAAAGAGCCAAGGTGTCCGTCCGGCTGATGGCGTACCGACAACGGATGAAGCAAAATACAACCGCCGCGTAATCCCCAGATCATTCCAGGTCGGCGATCTCGTCTGGAAGAAAGTCAAGTCGGTCGGCGACGTCGGCAAACTGGAGGCACCGTGGGCAGGCCCCTTCAAGGTTATTGAAAAGCTCCACTCGGGCGCATATTACTTGGAGGATGAAGCCGAGCGGCAGCTGGATCGACCGTGGAGTGCAAATCATCTCCAGCCTTATCGAGCTGGATGAAAGGTGCACGAATGTAATTCATTTTTGTGTATGTGCTAGTCGCCTATGTACTTGTAATACAGGAAGCAAAAAGATGAAAACACATTGAGCATTCTCCGAAGACCGTTCGGCGTAAGCCGTTCGGTAGGGGCATATAAATATCTGAGCGAATGTTCGAGGCGAAGACCCGCTGCTGGCAGGGAATGTATCCAGCTGGGCTCGATATCGGCCCGAACCGTTAGCCAAGGTATATATGCGAGCCGCACGCCGATAACAAAGACCCTCGGCGTATATAATCGTTAAAGTTAGTCGTAAAGGCGTCGAGCTCCGACATTAAATATCGAGACGAGGCGTCTATAAACCCTCCGAGCGGAAAAGCTCCGGCATTAAATATCGAGGCGGCGTCTATAAACCCTCGGCGGAAGACCGTCGAGCTCGGACGTTAAATATCGAGAGACGAGCGGCGTCTATAAACCCTCCGAGGCCGTCGAGCTCCGACGTTAAATATCGAGAGACGGCGTCTATAAACCCTCCGGCGGAAGACCGTCGAGCTCCGACGTTAAATATCGAGACGAGCCGGCGCCTATAAACCCTCGGCGGAAGGCCGCCGAGCTCCGGCGCGCCGGCGTCTATAAACCCTCCCGGAAGACCGCCGAGCTCCGGCGTTAAATATCGAGAGGGGCGTCTATAAACCCTCCGGCGGAAGACCGCCGAGCTCCGGCGTTAAATATCGAGAGGCGGCGTCTATAAACCCTCCGGCGGAAGACCGTCGAGCTCTCGAGACGGGCGTCTATAAACCCTCCGGCGGAAGCCCGTCGAGCTCCGGCGTTAAATATCGAGAGAGTCGGCGTCTATAAACCCTCCGGCGGAAGACCGCCGAGCTCCGGCGTTAAATATCGAGAGGCGAGCCGTCGTCTAGCGGAAGGCCGCCGAGCTCGACGTTAAATATCAAGAGACGAGGGCGTCTATAAACCCTCCGGCGGAAGACCGTCGAGCTCCGGCGTTAAATATCGAGAGGCGAGCCGCCGCTATAAACCCTCCGAGCGGAAGATCGTCGAGCTCCGGCGTTAAATATCGAGAGACGAGCGGCGTCTAAACCCTCCGGGCGGAAGACCGCCGAGCTCCGGCGTTAAATATCGAGGCAGCCGGCGTCTATAAACCCTCCGAAGCGGAAGCCCGTCGAGCTCCGGCGTTAAATATCGAGACGAGGCGGCGTCTATAAACCCTCCGAGCGGAAGACCGTAAATATCGAGAGACGAGCCGGCGTCTATAAACCCTCCGAGCGGAAGACCGTCGAGCTCCGACGTTAAATATCGAGAGACGAGCCGGCGTCTATAAACGTCCGAGCGGAAGACCGTCGAGCTCCGACGTTAAATATCAAGAGACGAGCCGGCGTCTATAAACCCTCCGAGCGGAAGGCCGTCGAGCTCTGACGTTAAATATCGAGAGATGAGCCGACGTCTATAAACGCCCGATTGGAAGATCGTCGTGTGGGTGAGGCCAATAAGAAGGATGCAATTCCTCCGGAAACTCACCTTCAATATCGATAAAACCGACTCCACGTCCTGCTCGGCTCAGAGCACAAAGGTACTTGTCGGCTTCTAGTGAGCGATCTCTGCTATCTAAGCGGAAGGTTACGCACTCGAAATAAATAGCCGAGCGGAAAGGTAACTCTAAGTACTTCGCTACACTCCCTTTCGAATGCCAGAAAAGTGATAATAGGCGAGTGGACGACACACATGCTAACTTAAAAGGACAGCGTGCAAAAGGAAAACACTGCATTCAAATTAAAACTTTAGGCCGGGCAGCCTAAGTACAAAAGGGATCATATCTAGCCGAGTGGCCGAATTACAAAAGTTACTCTATGTAATCGTAAAGGGTCTTGGGAATGCTTTCCAGGAGCGCCACTTGATCGCCTGCCGGAATGGTAGTGGACTCTGGAAGAAGACCCTTGGACTTCAGATAGTTGGTGGTCGCGGTCATAGTCAAGTCGAAGGCTGTGTACATCCACTCGCAGATTTTCTCCGAGAATTCAGGCGAGCGGATGTAGCCCTGTCTTAAGGCAGCAACTCGACTCGGCTCGACATCTTGATATTCTTTGAAGGCCGCCTGGGAGCCAGTGAGGGCCTCATTCAGACTCTGAAGCTTTGCCGCGTTGGCCGAGAGGCCCACCTTCTCTCTGTCGAGCTGCTCCATCAGCTCTTTTACCTTAAGCTCCAGGCCCCGAGCCTCCACGTTCTTTTTCTCCAAATCGGAGATGGCCGTATTTTTTCGGGTGGTGGCCAGGGTTAATTTTGTGTCGAGCGACTTGACTTGTCGCTCGGACTCGGCCAGGGCGTGGGCCTGATCGGCCGTTTTCTTCTGCTCGTCCGCCAACAAATCTTGAGCTTTCTTCAGCTCCTTTTGCAGCTCGGAGTAAGACGGGCCCTGAGAGCTGGACGGACCACCTGCCGCCTTTAGTTGCCTCAGCTCCTCGTCCACCATAGCCAGGCGGTTGGAGACGGCTATCTCTTCCACCCATCGCTGATGCAAAAAGGTGAAATTGTCAAAGGCCGAGCGGAAAAATGCAAGTGAAGCTTAATAAAAGAAAACTTACCCCCGTGGACTCCTGCATATGGCTATTGGCCAAGTTCTGGAGGGGGATCATTGCAATGCGCGCCCGAGCGTCGGCCCACATCTCGGCCAGGGGCCCTTTCAAGGTGATGGTATGCTCGGGCGCGGTTGGCCGGTCGGCTTCTGGCAGCAATTCTTCAGTCGGGAGATGAAGGGTGACCCGTACTGTGCGGCCGTGACCAGGGATTGTCCGACCGGGATCAGAAGCCAGCGCAGAAAACTGTGAATGGATAGTTGAGCTCTTGACCGAGTGTCGAGCGGGTGGGCGGGTGCTGACCGGAATAGCCTCAATGGGGGCTTCCGGCTCGTCCCATTCAGAAGGAGTCCGGTCGGACGAAATGGCTTCAACCTCTGGCGCCTTGCCTCGAGCGGCGGTGGTTGCTCGCTCGGACGGTTGGACCGTTGACGTGGCCGAGCGCAGAGGAGTCTCCACTCGGCGCCTCTTTTGTAGAGGCTGCTCCTCCTCCCGAGCGGAACCTTCCTCGGGGGTGGTTGGCTTTTGTTGAGAGGCCTGAGCGGCCGACTCAGCCTGAGTCCCGCTCTCACCTTCATGGGATCTGACCGGATGGATACCCAAAGCTTCCATTTCTCTGGCCGCCGCGGCTTCCAGAGCGGCCGCCTTTCTCTTCAAAACGCCGGCCATCACCGAATCCATGACGATGTCCGCTGCAAAAGAAAGAAAGGAAATCAGTTAGCGATCAAAGCAAATGTCCAAGTAAAGTTCTTACCGAAGCTGGCCGGAAGAGGAGTCCGTATAGGACTCAGACCGAAGATATACATCACTCCTTCATGAAGGAGCTTATTGATGTCGAGTCGCAGACCGGCTAGTATGTTTGCAGCGTGGAGGTAGTCCGGTCGGGTCTTGAACTTCTTCAGCTCGGGAGTAGGGGGCAAGTTGACTTGCCACTTTGTCGGGAAGGTGGCCTGATCGGGCATGCGGATGTAGAAAAAATAATCCTTCCAATGTTTATTGGAAGAAGGGAGTTTGTTGAAAAAGACCAAGCCGGGTCGAGCTTGGAATATGAAGGTGCCTGGCTCGGCTTGCTTGGGTAATAGAAATAAAAGAAGACCTCCGGTCGGAGGGGGATGTTGTGAATCTTAAACAAAACGACAACACCGCAAAGGAGACGGAAGGTATTGGGTACTAGACTGCCGAAAAAATTACGGACATCTATGATGAAAGGATGTACAGGAAGGCGAAGACCGGCGGTAAACTGGTCCCGGGCCTATGGGGCCGAGCGGAAGGACCGACTAAATGAATTTCGAAATCCTCTGGGATTTCGAAATTATCTGTCAAAATATCAAAGTCCCGCTGTTCGAATCGGGACTGCATGGTGGTGTACCATGGGCCGAGCGACTGGTCTTCGGGATTTGAAGAACTAGCCATTGGCCGATCGGAAGGAATCAAAAGGCAAAAAGGCAGGAGAAAAACGACAGCAAACGAAAGGAGGTTTCAAGGATCGAAACTGAGGAAAAAATGCGGAGGAAACACCGGAAAGGAGGAAGGAAAGATATAAAATCTTACTGCGAGGAAAGGGATCGCGAAAAAGGCGTCGGAGAGCGTCGGAGAGCAGAAACAGGATCGCCGGAGCTCCAAAGCACTGGAGGCAGTGGTCGAGATCGCGGAAGCAAATGAGGGAGAGAAGGAAACGAAGGCTTTATAGGGCGGAGGCCGGCCGGCCTCCACCGTTGGATCCAGGTCACGGGAATCAAAGCGTGCATCTTGCCGTCCATTTCGAATCGCTTCAATCGCATCAAAACACCATGCCGCCGCCGCCGTAGGCTGATGGCATTGCGCCACGTGGCATTCTACCATTCGGAGCATTTAATGAAAGCATGCTCAACCTTAATGTCGAAGATTGGCGCAAAACCCGAGGAGATTCGGTGAATGCCATTGTTGATTTGTTCAAGGCCATCTCTGCGGTAGGTCGATCGGAGGATACTAGCACGGAGGAGCTGCCCGGTTAGATTCACAGTCCAGTCAGTCGGACAATTCGCCTCCTTCGACTAGACTTGAAGGAGAGGCAAGTGATCCGGTGGTAAGAACAGGGGACACCGTTCGGTGAGGTCAACGCCACGTGGGAGTCAAAGTGGAAGGATGCCCGTCCGGAGATGGGAGGTCCGAACGTCCGACCGGACGGCCGTCCGGCCGGTGTCGGGCTTATGGTTAAAGGCGCCCTGTAGGAAGTCAGGGTTCTGGCGCTCAGGGGGAAAGATCGCAGGGACGAGCGGACTGCACGCTCGGTCAATACCATAAGGTAACATACTGCTAATGGTCTCCACAAAGCACGTGATGGAGAATCTCCCCAAGTAAATCACCGCATACGTCCGGCCGGATGTTGAAGGAGCTGGCCGACCGGACGACAGATCTGGAGCAAAGGGGAAAAGGTCAAGGGACGTGTTTTTCTGACAGCAGGTATGTTTCACACGCAAGCCATGCTCCAAATCTTATGATAGGAGATTTCGCTGTCCCATCGAGGACATGCTTGGACTGTAGCAGTATGGGTCAGGGAAGCTCACTGACAAGCCCTTACGGGGGTATGAGCCATGGACACGTGTACACCTCGGTAGGCGTACACCCACTTCTTCGCTGCCCTATATAAAGGCCCTCTTACTTCGCCGGAGGTACGCACGCTACTAGTTTAGGAGTCCCTTTCTCTCTATTGAGCTTCGCCTGACTTGAGTGTCAGAGGGTCGCCGCCGGGAACCCCTTCCCGGCCCGACTTCTGTGCAGGTTCGCCGGAGCTTTGGAGGCCTACGCCATCGACTAGGAGAGCGACACGTGCCCAGCGTCCTTTGGTTCGGTGATTCGGACAGGATCAGCCGGCTTACAGGCTGCCCGGCATGTAGGAGCCGGACGGGTGACGCTACATTCAGACTCTCAATTGGCCGCTCAACAACTCTCAGGCTCCTTTGAAATCAACAATGCTCGGCTCAAGCTTTACACTCAAGCCTTCGAGAAACTCAAGACCGACTTCAGAGAGGTTATTATCCAAAAGATACCCCGAGCAGAGAACCATGCGACCGATGAGTTAGCCAAACTCGCAAGTTCAATCACGCCGGTCGTCATCCAGCAGCAGGTTGAACAAGTATCATTGGTGGCGCATGTCGACCGGATGGAGGGCCTCTCGTTCCCGAGTGACTAGCGGACACCCATCATGGAGTTTCTCCGCTCGGGTGCTATACCGTCTGATCGGGATGAGGCCCAGCTACTGAGGAGGAGAGCCGGTCGGTTCACGCTCATTGGAGACCAACTATACAAGAAGGCTTTCTCTCGCCCGCTGTTGAAATGCGTAAGCTCGGAAGACGCGGCGTACATCCTCCAAGAAGTGCATCAAGGATCGTGTGGGGGGCATCCTGGCGGACGATCGTTGGCTAAGAAGATCCTGTTGGCCGGATACTTTTGTCCAACTTTACAAGCAGACGCCGCTCGAGCCGTTGCGACGTGCCTTTCTTGCCAAAAGTATCACAATTTCTCTCACCAACCGGCGGAAGAAATGAAGGCAGCTACTGTGTCTTGTCTGTTCGACCAATGGGGAATGGATATTGTGGGTCCGTTTCCTATGGCGACCGGACAACGGAAATTTCTATTGGTGGCGGTTGATTATTTTTCCAAGTGGGTGGAGGCCGAGCCGCTAGCCAAGATCACCGAGCAGATGGTCAAGAAATTTATCTGGCAACATATCATCTACCAGTTCGGCATCCCTCGCCGACTTGTTTCCGACAACGGTCGGCAATTCACAGGAAAGTTGCTCGAAGATTGGTGCAAAAGCTATGGCATCGAATAGCACTTCACGTCTGTGGCGTACCCCCAAAGCAATGGTCAAGCCGAAGTAGCCAATCGGAGAATTCTTCGCATTTTGTGCGCTCGGCTCGACCATCTGGGAGGAAGTTGGGTCGATGAAGTGCCGGGCGTTCTGTGAGCCATCCGAACGACCCCAAAGGAAGGAACAGGCGTCACGCCTTTCCATCTGGTGTACGGCGGTGAAGCGGTGATTCCTGTTGAAGTAGGCGGTTAGAACAGGGGACCCTCATTTTGAAGGGTCAACGCCACGTGGAAGTCAAAGGGTCAGGTGGCCGACCGGAGAAGGATGGGCCGACCTCCCAGCCGGTCGACCGGTGAATAACCGATGGCAAAAGGTGCCCCGACAGGAGTCGGGGTTCCGGCGCTCGATTGAACAGTAACGAAGCGCCGAGTGGAAGTCATGCTCGGCCGTAGACATAAGGTAACATACTGCTAGTAGTCCCCACATAGCACCTTACCGAGGATCTCCCCAGCATACCGATGCATATGGAGGGCCTGACGTGAGATGAGTGTCGGCTGGCCGGACGGGAGATGAGTGCCGACCGGCTGGACGCCCCGGCATGGAGTAGGGAGAGAAGGACAAGGAACATCTTATGACAGTTGTCAAGTCCTATGACTAGGTCATACTCCAAATCTAGCGGCAAGGTGTTCTGCTGTCCCATCGAAGACGTGCCTGGACTGTAAGCTTTCTGACAAACACATACCGAGGTATGGGCTGAGGACACGTATGTGCCTCGGTAGGTGTGTGTAAGTTCTTTCACCGCTCTATATAAGGAGTCTTATACTTCGCCGGAGGTACGCGTTCTATAATTTTGGCAGCCACTTCTCCATTGTTAGCTTGCCTGACTTGAGCGTCGGAGGGTCGCCGCCGGGAACCCCTCCCGGCCCGACTTCTTTGCAGGATCGCCGGAAGTTCGCACCAGCATTCGAAGACCCACGTCAGCAACCGGAAAGCGCCACGTGCCCAGCGTCCGTTGATTCAACTTTCAGACAGGATCATACTCAAATAGTAAATCTATATATATCAAATAAATAGTAAAACTATAAGTCTATTGCCTTAGAATCTCCCTAAAAATATAATAATTTAACACCTTCGGAGAAGCCAAAATAAATAATAGAGAGTATCTTTAGACTCCTTACATCCTCATAAATTCATAGGACCTAAAATGGATTGTCATTCTTTCTCCACATTATTTCTAAACATTTAACATTTGAATAACAATAATAAAATATAAGGAGAAAAAAAACTAGATCTGAACAATCAACATATTATTAATGAGACTTTTGCATATGTTAAGAAAATGTTACAAAGACAAAGTTCTGACACTAAAATATTTGATCCAATTGACAACAAATAGTATAGCAAACCAAATGTTATTAGGCCGAGACCTTTTATGTAGCATGTGAGGCAAGTGCTTCACACCTCACAAATTTGAGAGACACCAAAATCTTTTTAAAAAATAACTAATATAGGCTATATAGCTATGTCCATGCACATCTCATCATGAATATTACTTAATGACCCATGAGTGAGATTGAAGCCCATTATTCCATTTATTTGTACATAAATTAAACTCTTTTAATCTCACTTTTAAACATCATTCGATAAAATTGGGAATACTAAAAAAGGAGCATTTGGGTGAGCACTTCTCTTTCAACTTCAAGCATATTTCATATTTGAAATTTATTTTTTCAATCTCCCAAAATTTTAAAATCAGGTATTTCTTCTCTATTTTCATTGTTTGCAAAAAATATTTAGATATTGTCAATGATAATGGTAGGTTGTGTGCTGTTAATTTGTTATGGTTGTATTGCAATCATTAATTAGAAAAAAATATTTCAAATGTAAAATAAAATAGAAATAAACAAAGGATCTTGGCTGAAACAAATTGAAAGCTTGCAAAAGTGGCAAAGGTTAACATAGTTGACTCTTTTGAGTTATAACCATTGTGATTGAATTTGTTTAGAAGTCTATAGTCTAGTTCAATTGAAGTGCACCTATACTTTAGCAATGATGTGGTACTTTCTCATTTTACACAAAATGACATCTGTACAAAATCTTCAAATTCTTTGTTTAAGCCCACCATAGTTTTTAAGATTAGATAAAAATATGATTATGATTTAGCATAATGGTATTTACATGTATTATGATTTGATAAATTTTTCCTACATTTAGATGTTGGAACTATTTTAATCTATGAACTGTCGGTGCATATTAACATTTAGGCTTTTAGCAAACATGCCTTCTATAAGAAAACAATTATCTAGAGTAGAAAAAAAAGAAGAAAAAAATAAAAGGAAGAAGCTTGAATTCAAAGACCAGCAAAAACTATTAATAAGTATTTCACTAGCAACCAAAGAGCATAGCAAACAGAAGTAGTAGAACAAGTGAATCAAGATGACACTGAAAATAAGTTGAATGATCAGGAACATAGTGAATTGAATGAACTTCATAATGAAGACCCAAAATAATTTGAAAATGATAAAGGTGAAATCAATATGCCTGAAAATGACAGTGATGAAGATATAAATCAAGAGATATTGTTTCCTTTAAATGTTGATGATCCAGATAATTGAGCTACAACAATATGACTTTCCACAGTGTGTCATCAACCACACATGTTTAGGGTGTGTCGTCAATAATAATTTTTACAGCGCTTCCAATTAAATGTACTACAGATAGTATAATATTTTTTACAAATAACAACATTTAAAAATAATATGTTGTCAAATATATTTTTTTATAGCATGCAATACGCGTTATTAAAATTAAATATTAAAGCATGTTTTTGCAAGTTAGTAAAAAGATATCTTTAAAAATTATTTTATTAACAATGGCATGAGAAAAAAAAAGCACGTTGTGAATACTGCCAATACGACAAGTTAATTTTCATAGTGAGTCTAACACATCTCGCAATGAAATTTTTTCGCTCGACCACTGAACTCTCAATCCTCAAATCTCATCGTCCTCCTCCCTCTCCCTCCTCCTCTTCGCCAACCTCCACTTCTCCTCCTCATCTTATTGTCATCCACTCCTCCGCCTCGCCTCGCCTCCCCTCCCCTCCTAGTCTCTGTTGATACCGTGTTGGAACCCTCAAATCCTACTCTACGACCCCCATGATCAAAGACAAGAACAAGGGGGAGGCGTCAAAGAATGGGGAGGGTTTCTACAAGGATGGAGTCACCCCAAAGGCAAACTTTTTTTTTTAAGTTAGTAGTATGTATTGGGTTTTTATTTTTTATTGGGCTTAAGCTCTAGGTAAATTATTTTGGCCTTTATTAACTTTCTTTTATCCCAATAAAACATAGGAAACTCAAATAACTAATTAGTTTTCTCTCTTTCTGTCATAATCTAAAATTGAATGGCTATTATTGTCAGGAAACATTGTTCTCCATTCGTGCAATAGTGAAATCTCAAAAATGATTGAAGTTTTTGTTTTTCACACCATAAGGTTCATTTTGATATCAAGTTTGGGATGTAAAGCATGAACCAATTTGAAACCAAAACCCTAGATTGTGCCTCCATTTCTACTGAGTTGTTCTTCTATTTTTCAAAGTATTTGCTAATATAATTTATTAGATCTGTCGCCTAGGGTCAATAGATTTTCTGGCTACGCCCCTAGGTTTCAATTCTAATAAAGTCATTGCAGAGAAGACAAGCACGGTCGAGGAAGCGGAGGACGGGGAGTTCCCCATGGAAGAGGAGTTTGAGATGAAGGAGTTTGATTGGTGGCGGTGCTTCATGGTGAAGGCAAGGATGCTCTTCTCCCTTCCCTCGGAGCACGTCAAGAAAGGGAGTGTGCGCTCCATGAAACTTCGCCAGGTGGGTCTCAATGGTTTGCCTACTTTCTTTGTCTGCACCATTCGATTCTTATACCTAGCAATACCCTTTCCTTAAATCTCATACAATCTTAAGCGAAAAAGGGAGAAATTCTACTGGTTCGGGTAATTCTTGTGATAGTCTGCTTAAGAGTTAAACAAAGAAGCGGAGAACTAAGAGGTTCTGATTATGATGATGATACCAACCTTGATGATAAACAAGCATGGATAAATGCTGAAAGACATTAATTATCAACTATTTCAGTAGATTCATAGACTAATATTTTTTCTATCATAAAGAAAAACAACTAATTTCTATTATCTTATGGTTTGTAAGTCGCGTCCCTTTTTATATTTTTAGGTGGGAACCAGATCCAGTAGAGGCAGACCCATCAAAAGTACTCGGAGAAGGAAGGTTGGCATCCTTGGAATGATAGTTGGCATAATTGGCTCAAAGGATTAGTTAGTTAATTAATGAACATGTTATGCTAGCAGAAAAGCTCCTTAAGAAATCTGAATATGATATTGACTCAAAGATATGTACTTTAGAGCTCCTTAAGGTGTGTGCAACCTTCCTAATCAAGTTATACAAAGTCTAGGAGATTATACTACATTGATCAATGCCATCTAATGTTCTAAAAGTTCAATTGATAAAAATCTTGATTGTTTTGTCATATGTTCTTATCCGATACACTTTGAGGAGGGTATAGCATGCATAAATGTGAAACAATGCTTAATGATCTAATTGATTCAAAACAAATAAATACTAATATTAAAGACACTGTACCGCCATCATCTTCTACCTGTATGCTGAAACTTTTAATAAACACGACCATTTTTTGCCTATTCATTAATGAGTATTTTGTATATTCTGAACCAGGAGCAACACATTTGTCTCTTGACATTTTGGATTCCACCATAATCTCTTCTAGTTTTTGGCCAACCATCCAGGTATACAATTAGTTGAGTATAAAGTTCTTTACTGAAGCTGTTTTCACTTCCTTTTTCTATGTATTTTCACTCCTTTTTTACTGCTTTCAAGATCAAGAAATCATAGAGAACTCAGCGACCATATGTTCATTGTGACAATACAACTTCTTAGAAACTAGAGCATAGGAGATAGGGTTGAAATTAGGATAAATCATTGTAGATTTGTAATTATTTGTCAAATTGAGTAGTTTACAATCCAACTTTATAGATGATAGGTTTATGCCTCTATTAGCAATAAAGATGTACTTAATATTTAGTTATGGGATCCTTAGATTTTTTTTCTTTATATTTCCACTATCTCCTGTAACTATGTAATTGTGTTGACCTTGACAAAATACAGATAGAATCTCTTAATCTCCCCAATTCTGTCGAATAACTACTATTAGAGTATGGGAAGAGGTTTCATGAGATCAAAACTCCTCGTAAGCTGCTATGGAAGAAAAATCTTGGGACGGTGAAGGTTAGAATGGTTGTAACTGGATCTTTCCTGAATGGTTGTATCAATTTGTGGCAATTGTATTCTAGTGAAACAACCTTAACCCGAAGATTTTTTTTTTAGAAAGACAACCACCTGGGTTTGAGAGTCTAGAATACCCTGATTATGTCTATAAATTGAAGAAAGTCTTATATGGACTTAAGCAAGCACCTAGGGCGTGGTATGAAAGATTAACTTCTTACCTAATCTCTAAAGGGTTTAACCAAGGTCAAATCGACCCAACCTTATTTGTCAAATTAATAAAAGAAGATATTTTATAGCACAAATTTACGTAGATGATATAATCTTTGGTTCAACAAATTCAAAATTTTTAGATGAATTTACAAGCTTAATGGAACACGAGTTTGAAATGAGTCTGGTAGGCAAATTAACCTATTTTTTAGGATTACAAATCAAACAGACAAATGAAGGTAATTACATTTATCAACAAAAATATACTAAGGAATTACTTAAAAAATTTGGAATGGAAAATACTAAAGAGATAAAAACACCTATGGCAGTAAACACAATCCTAGATGATGACCCCAATGAAAAACCAGTTGATTTAAAATACTATAGGAGTGTCATAGATAGCCTACTATACTTAACTCCAAGTCGATCAGATATCTTATTTGCAATTAGTATGTGTGCTAGATACCAAACCTGTGCTAAAGAATCTCATTTGACTCAAGTCAAAAGAATCTTTAGATACCTTAAAGGAACAACAAATGTAGGTATTTGGTATCCTAGGACTAATAATTTTGAATTAATAGGGTACTCTGACTCAGATTATGCTGGATGCAAATTAGACCACAAAAGCACAAGTGGCGGATGTCAATTACTGGGTCCATCACTTGTCAACTGGTTTAGTAGAAAGCAACACTGTGTTGCCCTATCCACAACTGAGTCAGAATATATAACTATAGGAGAGTGTGTTGCACAATTATTATGGATGATGCACACCCTAAAAGAGTTTAACTTGAACCTTACAAATGTAAAAGTCTTAATTGATAACATTAGCTCAATTAACCTAACAAAAAATCCAGTGCATCATTCCAGAACTAAACACATTGAAATTAGGCATCACTTTATCAGGGATCATGTTACTAAAGGTGATATTGAACTCAAATACATTGAGTCCAAGTCCAATTTAGCTGACATATTCACAAAACCACTCCCTGAAAGTGAATTTAGCAATCTGCGTAAAAAATTAGGGATGTGTTTAATAGACTAGGATTTTTCAAAATTCAAAACTGCTTTAAAATTGACCGCTTCAAATTCTTGGTTAAAATTGTTTTATTTTTTTTAAAACTTTCCTACTTTTAGAATTTCAAAACAATTTTAACCTTAGACTAGAAAAATCCCCTTAGAAATCATGTTCCCCTAGGACTAGCATTTGAGCATCTCACCAACACTTTAGGTTTACCTTGCTTGTGATTGACAAACATAGAAAGGGGTGAGATGTATAGGCCAATTGCCTAGACTTAAGATGCTTATGCCAGTGTATCAATATTGTTAGGACCTTCGGACGCGGCTAGAGAGGGGGGCTGTGAATAGTCGACCCCAAATTCACGTTTCTTCCTACAATTTGAGTTAGCGCAGCGGAAATAACAAGTAGAAACGAAAATGGAGAAGATCAAACCTCAAACGCGATGATATAACGAGGTTCGGAGATGATACTCCTACTCCTCGGTGTGTTCGTAAGGTGGACGAATCCTATCAATCCGTCGGTGGATGAGACCCCGGAAAACCGGCTAATAAATACTCCTTCTGGGTGGAGAAACCTCGCCACAATCTCTCTTGCAACAGCAAGATCAGAGTACAAGAAATACATCAAGAAGTCAAGAACAATATGAATGTAAAACACTAGTTTGCTTGCCTTCTCGTCGACTGTTGATGAAGTAGCAACTTCACGATGCCAACAACAGCAGCAATTGATCAGTTGGAGTCCAGCCGAGGGAAGCTCACACGAAGCTTCAGCAGTGGAGAGCTCAACAAAGCTCAGATCGCAAGGAGGAAGAAGAACTAACTTTTTCACTGTTGATGTAGAGGCCCTTTATATCCTTAACTTGCGAAGAAGACAAAGAAGAAGCAGAAATCTAGCCGTTGTGACTCAACGGCTAGACCTGGACCGATCAGGCTCCACCCTGATCGGTCCAGGGCGGATCTGATCGGTCTGGGGACCGATCAGGCCCTACGCTGATCGGTCCCCAGACCGATCCCAACTCTCACAGAGAGTTGGTTTCGATCCCTGATCGGTCTGTGGACCGATCAGCCTATAGGTCTGAATCATTATCGCCTTCTTACTGATCGGTCACCAGACCGATCAGATAACCCACAGAGAGCTACTGTGTGGTTACTGATCGGTCACGAGACCGATCAGATAACTCAGGTATCACTGGATCGGTCGACAGACCGATCCAGACAGCCAAAGTATCACTGGATCGGTCAACAGACCGATCCAATACCTCTGTTGATTTTAGAGCTTCCCAGCCCTAAACCCTAACGTCTTCCTAGTCTAGAGAACGAGCTACCGAGCTCTCTCTGACCTAGTCCGGAGAACGAGCTACCGAGCCCTCTCCGACTTCGTCCGGTCCAGAGAACGAGCTACCGAGCCCTCTCTGACCTAGTCCGGAGAACGAGCTACCGAGCCCTCTCCGACTCCATCCAGTCCAGAGAACGAGCTACCGAGCCCTCTCTGACCTAGTCCGGAGAACGAGCTACCGAGCCCTCTCTGACTCTATCCAGTCCAGAGAACGAGCTACCGAGCCCTCTCTGACCTAGTCTGGAGAACGAGCTACCGAGCCCTCTCCGACTTCGTCCGGTCCAGAGAACGAGCTACCGAGCCCTCTCTGACCTAGTCCAGAGAACGAGCTACCGAGCCCTCTCCGACCTCCTATGGCAAGCTTCCATACTTGTACTTTTCCCCGTGCCAAGCTCCCTGCTTGGACTTTTCCCGTGCCAAGCTCCCTGCTTAGACTTTTCCGTGCCAAGTCTCCATACTTGGACTTTTCCACGTGCCAAGCTCCCTGCTTGGACTTTTCCCGTGCCAAGCTCCCTGCTTGGACTTTTTCGTGCCAAGTCTCCATACTTGGACTTTTCCCGTGCCAAGCTCCCTGCTTGGACTTTTCCCGTGCCAAGCTCCCTGCTTGGACTTTTCCCGTGCCAAGTCTCCATACTTGGACTTTTCCCGAATCAGGTCAACTCAAGTCGGGTCAACCAGGTCAACCTTGACCAAAGGTTGCACCCACAATCCCCCAAGTTCCTATTCTTGTCAAACATCAAAATACAACTTCTCTATTCTTGTCAAACATCAAAATATACCTCGAGTCAGGTCAACTCGAGTTGGGTCACCCAGGTCAACTTTGACCTAAGGTTGCACCAACAAATATAAGTCTGGGCGTTAAAAACCAAACATACAGTGATCAAGTTAAGTTATTTAGTTTAGTCATCCGCTAACTGATTACAATAAACTTAACTTGACTAACCAAGTGAAAGTTGCTATCTTCTGATAGTCAGTGAATACCTAATTGGTTAGACAGCTATTTTAGATGTCAGGTTTAGGGGGAGGATTAAATCAACACTTAGCACCAAAATTATTT
The DNA here is from genome assembly GCF_018446385.1 of Zingiber officinale. Classification (NCBI taxonomy): domain Eukaryota; kingdom Viridiplantae; phylum Streptophyta; class Magnoliopsida; order Zingiberales; family Zingiberaceae; genus Zingiber; species Zingiber officinale. The sequence continues at coordinate 13,212,386 of NC_055996.1, read as the reverse complement.
TCTCCACCTTAAACATAATATTTTTTCTAAAAAATTTTCCAGTTTTGAGATTGAATTTCGGTTTTCAAATTTGAAGTTTTTACAAACTTAGTCAGTATTGAAAAGTAGATTTTCAAACTTAGTTTTGAAATCTTTAATTTTGAAAACTTATGTTTCAAAATTTTTTCTAACCTATTTTTGAAAACTAGCTTTTATAAAACTAAATTCATCAATTAGATTTTATAAACTAAGATTTTGAATCTGTTGCAAACTTAGTTTTAATCAATTTTGAAAAGTAAATATCTTTTAAAACTCAGCTTTGAAATCTTTGATTTTTCAGGTTTGAAAAGTGTTTCAAAATTAAAACTTATGTTTGGAAATTTTCTTGATAAATCTAGTTTTGAAAACTTAGCCTTAAAATTTTGATTTTGAAAATTTATGTTTGAAAAATATTTCAAAATTGAAACATATTTTGAAAATTTAAAACTTGATCTTAAAATTTGAAACTTATACACTTACACTTGAAAATTAGCTTTTCAAATTTCTGATTGGAAAATTCTCTTTGAGTTTGCAAATTTATTTTTGAAAATTAAATTAATTTTGCAAAAATTTATCTTTAAAAATTACTCAAAATATACTAACTCATCACTAAGTTATCTTGCAACAATTAGCTACTATTTAAAAACTTAGGGAGCGTTTGGTACGCGCGTTTTCCATTTTCATTTTCTGGAAAATGTGCGTTTTCTGAAAAACGGTGTTTGGTTTGCGTTTTTCGCGCGCGTTTTCTAAAAAATTGGCTATCGTTTTCTAGAAAAACAGAGAATGACAAAAAGTCATTTTCTGTTTTCTAGAAAACGCGCGTTTTCCAGAAAATGAAAATGAAAACGGTGCAAACCAAACGCACCCTTAGCTATTTTCTAAAAGCTAAAAGCTAATGCTTTAAACAAGTCTTCAAAAGTTTAAACTCCCCCAAGTTAACTTGACATCATTTCTTACATTTTAACTTTGTCTGTATTCTGTATTTTTGAGTGTTTGACTTATGTCCTTGTTTGATGAATGCCAAAGGGGGAGGGATAGGTGGTTAAGTTAGAGAAACAAAATGTCAAAGTTAAAAACTAACTTAAACCTTAAAAATCATGCTGGTTTCTTTTACTCCCATATTCTTTCACTAACTTAACCAGGTTGTCATTCCATCAAAAATGGGGAGATTGTTGGTGCGGTTAGCACTAACGGTCTAACTCAGGTTTTGATGAATGAAAAATCATGTTAAGTTAGGTTTGTCGTGATCTAACACTCTGACCGAGTGTGCATGCGAAGTCCAGACAGGTCGACGGGCTGACCGGATGTCTGGCACGAAGTCCAAGTGGGTCGACGGGTTGACCGGACGCTTGGCACGAAGTCCAGCTAGGTCGACGGGCTGACCGGATAGCTGGCGAGAAGTCCAGACGGGTCGAAAGGTTGACCGGACGTTTGGCAGGTGAGTAAAGGTAAGTCACTGGAAGTGAGTGACTGTGAGGGCGTGTTCCCGGGAAGGGAACATTAGGCGTCGATCCGGCTTAGATCCATTTCAGATATCTAAGTCGAGATCGTGACTAGATTCCGGTCTCGGAAAGACGGAATCTAAGTCATACTCTTGATATTGAATTTATAAAACTGTGCTAACACTTTGTTTTGCAGGAAACATATTATATATTTGTCTCGGACTAACCTTGTCTTGCAGGAGAAGGAATCTCTGGAGAAAGGTGGTCAGGGCGCCCGGAGGGGATCCGAGTGCCCGGGAGGCAATTTTTATCCTATCGCGTCGTCGCCACGTGGAGCTCGCTGGTTGAACCTGCCACGTCTCACCAGGGCGCCCGGAAGGGATCCGGGGCGCTCCGAGCCTCATATAAAAGGAGGGTCAGGGGTGGAGCTCAAAACAACAACTGACAAGAAGATCTTCTACTGATTGCTCTGCTGCTCTGCGCTCCTGCGACGCTAACGAAGCTCCGACAACACACATTTCCTTTTCGATTTATTCCTTTGTCGGTATTGCTTTTATTTTCATTAGCATTTTCTGTACTTAGTTTGTAATAAATTTCGAATTGCTAGTGATTGCCCACCGAAAGCACTCAATGAGTGCGGGCCTTGGAGTAGGAGTCGACACAGGCTCCGAACCAAGTAAAATTGGTCTGTGTTAGCATTGCTTAATTTTTCCGCTGCGTTTAACTCTTATCGACGAATTTTTGTAATCGATATTCACCCCCCTCCCCCCTTCTATCGAAACGTCACGATCCAACAGGAAGAAGCTCCGACTACGGTATTGGACGGAGGAGCAAATTGCACGATCGAAGGCAAATGATAAGGTAATATCAATTTTAATAGATATGTTGCCTTCTAATGTGATGAGTTGTGTAGGCGAATATGAGAACACCCACGATTTGTGGAGCAAAATAAAGAAGGTTCCTTGGGAAGAACCTATGTTTACACAAGAAGAAGAAGAGCCCAAGGAAATGGGTCCAATTGCTCAAGGAGAGGAGGTGGAGCAATCGGAAGTTGATCCATGCTCAACATCCGAGGAGGAGAAGGAGGATGAGGAAGTGTTATCTACATCCTCAAGAATCGAAGAAGATTCCAAGACAAGTGAAGAAGAAGAAGTCTTGGAAACCAACCTGGTGAGCATCTCCACCGAAGTGAAGTCAAAAAACCACATCATTTGCTTCGGATGCAATGAGAAGGGACACTACAAGAGTAGATGTCCAATGGGTAAGAATAAGGTAACTCCTAAACCTACTCAAATTATTTTAGATACTAATGTGGGTTGTAGAAATGATGATGTCAATAAGAAGAAGGAGAAGAAGCACATTAGATGCTTCATATGTGGTGAAATAGAGCACTACCACACCAAATGCCCAAATAAGAAAGAGCTTAAGAAGTTGGCACATCTAAAGAAATGGGAGAAGAAGAAGAGGAGCTCAAATCAAGGGGGAGCTTCAAGGGTAAGGGAGGTATACCCTAATTTGAATCGCAATTCAATGTCAAATTCAAATTCTTATGTTCTCATGCATGCTAGGAGAAATAATTTTGATTATCATTGTATGCCCATGTAAAATTTTGATTTTAGATATCATGATAGGAATAGGGTTAATATAGATCAAAACCCTAGGAAACCCGTGCATGATAAACCTAGAAATGGTAGACCTTAGGAGAACTGAGGTATTAATCCCAAGAAGGGGAGACAAATGCCTAGGAAGGGTAGGTCTAGGAATATATGTCCATGGTGGACATGTTGACTCTAGGTTTAGGAACCTAGAAAGGGAAAATCAAGCTTTAAAGGCAAAGCTTGATAAGTTGGAGAAAATCCTAGAAAGATTCAATGTTGGATCTAAGGGTTTAGGTATGGTGTTGGGTAGCCAAAGATCCAACAACAATAGATCGGGTTTGGGATACCGATCTAATTTCTCCAAGGCTAAGGGAAAGTCATATGCTAGGGTCGCATATGACTATAGCAAGGAGAAACCAATAAATGGCAAGGGAAATCCATTTCAAGGTAAGGAGAAGTTAACCAAGGACAAGGTGTCCAAGGTTAAAAAGGTTATGTTTGTAGGCCAAGTATCATCGGAGGTGCACCAATGTGGTCTAGCAATTGTAGATGAGTCACCTAAGGAGGTGGCTAAGGTTAAGGGCTCTAGGGGGAGCTCAAAGAGTTAAATTGGGACCCATGGCCAATGGATCTTAGGCGGGTACTATTTGGGAGTCTAGAGAAGCCATGGAGTATGTCAAATGGTTTGAAGATAGACTTGAGTCTCAAACCTAGGGATTTGGCACACATGGTTTGTGTTTCAAGCAAGAAATGTGACATTTGGGGTCATATAGCATGATATTTGGTTTTGGATGTATAGATGTCATATAAACCAATGCTAGGGATGCATTATGCGTTGGTATGGGCAAATACATCAAGAGGAAGCCAAAATTAGAACTTTATGTCAAGGTTCAATTGAATCATTTAGCTAGTTTTGGATTTTGTATCAATCTTGGGATTGGTGATAGATACATTTTGTAATGTATTTTTCTCAAGTAGATATTAGTAAAATAGACCTCTCCACAAAATTTGGGAATTTTTGGAGGTCTGTGGAATTTCTGGTGCATTTCTGAAGTTGGTCTAAAAAGGTTTATTTTTGTAGAAATAGGATACCAGTCGACTAGTAACAATAGATTTCGAATACATAATGCTTCTGTGTGTTGATTTCAATAGGGGCAGTCGACTGGTATCAAGGGGCAGTCGACTGATACCAGCCTGATAGTGTTTTTCAGGGCTGTTCTTGATCATGTCAACTCATTTAGATGTATGGGATCCATGGGGGATAAATACATGAGTTTAGGGTCAGTTTGGACGATAAGTTTTCAACAATTAGGGTATTGTTGGAGAGCTTTTTGAATGTTAGGTAAAGGGGGAGAAGTAAGGTTTAGTTGGGAAAACCTTAAGTACCTTTGCATAGGGGGAGTCTTGTGATAGGTTCTTAAATATCCCTATAAGAAAATCCTAGCTCATTGGGGAGCTCAGGTGTAGAGGAGCCTTGGGATAGGTTCCAATGCATGTTGCATTTTGTTTCAATGGTGTAAGTCCAAGTGTATAACCTTGGGAATATAAGTCCATTCGGCGATGTAAGTCCAAGTGTGTAGCATTGGCAACGTAAGTTCATTTGGTGGTGTAAGTCCAAGTGTGTAGCCTTGCCAACATAAGTTCATTCGGCGGTGTAAGTCCAAGTGTGTAACCTTGGCAATGTAAGTCCATTGTTTCTTTTTAGCATGTTTATTTGTTATATGTTTTCCCTAACTTAAATGTATTGTCAAACATCAAAAATGGAGAGATTATTGGAGCAATCTCAATGCTCTGTGTGACCATGTGTTTTGGTGTTTTAGCAAAGGGTTTAAGTTAGGTTTACCCTTGTTATTTGATATGTGTGTGTGAGTGTGCAGGTTTGCAGGATACACATATGACTCAGCTTGATGGATTTGGGTCCAGTGAAGGATGGAGCATCCGAGGGGCCGTGGACAAGGCAGCAAAGATAAGGGCCAAGGGAAGCGACTTCGAGGCATACGCGAAGGATGGCATTAAGGATGAGTCGCGGACTTGAATGCATCCGAGGGATGAGAGCCAAAGGAAGTAGACTTGAAGGCAAGAGGTCAAAGCTGCAAAGAAGAGTCAAATGAGTCATGAGGGTCTGAGTGCGAGAGAAATGTACTCGGGATGGGAAACCCTAAATATAGGGTTGTGCCAATCGACTGGTACTGGGACCAGTCGACTGGTGGTGAGCACTGAGAGCTTCTGTGCCCGAACGGCCAGGCACCAGTCGACTGGTGCAAGGACCAGTTGACTGGTAAAGAGTCGTTGGAGTGCCATTAAGCTGGCACCAGTCGACTGGTGCAAGGACCAGTCAACTGATAACGGTAAAACAGCAGGGTTGTTTTCTCCCAAGTTCTATAAGAAGGAGATTGGGATGGCCGGCCAAGGTGATGAAATTAGACTTAGTTAAAACCTAATTAGTAGTCACTAAGTGCTCAAGGTTTCCCTTGTGTCCAAGTGTTCTTGGTGAGTGTTGTGGTGAGGTTTCTCCACCCACAAGGAGGTTTGAGCTAGCCGGAGCTTCCGGGGACTAATCCATCGACGGATTGAGAGATCATCCACCTTACGGACAGCCGTGGAGTAGGAGCAAGTTATCTCCGAACCACGTAAACAAATGTGTTAGCGGTTTGCATTTCTTTCTTATTTATATTTGTATTCATATTTGTATTTGTTATTGTATTTCCGCTTGCGCACTAACGAATACCTAGGAAACAATTGATTTGCGGGGCACGTCTATTCAATCCCCCTTCTAGCCGGCCGACCAATTCCCTACACCTTGGACCTCTCTGCCACGAAACCATGCGCCCCAGCTGTGCTACGCCTTGGGGACGAGAAGAGGGAGTGTATGATGGGAGAGATTAAGGAGAGAGAAAGTGTGATGATAGAATGAAGAGAGAGAAAGTATGATGAGCGAATAAGGAGAGAGAAATTGATATAAAAGATAAATTGAATAAATATATTAAGGGTATTTTTATCCAAAACTTATTTCTCATTCTCATTCCCATCAAAACCCAAGGGAGGAGGTGAGTTTCATTAATACCTACGGTTTTTGGATTTCATTTCAAAATTTCAATTTCATTCCCATTAACTAAACACAAGGTTTGAGAATGAATTCATTTGCTCATTCCTAAACCCCTAAACTAAACATCACCTTAATCTTAATGATAATGGATAGGGTTGACTTTTCTTTTTGGGTTTGGGAGATGACTTGCTCCGCAAGTCATGTAGAAGTATATAAATACCCTCTATAAGGAGAAGAGAGTAGTGATTTTTTATTTTTTTGAGAGAAAACTCTAATTGGATTAGGATTTCTTCTCATTCTCTTCTCTCTCTCCCTCTCTCTAGCCACTACCCAAGATCTTACCTAGCAAGAGTTATCATCGGCCATCTCCCGCCATCGAATTCGGTGTCGACAAATTTGATGTCGATGTATTCAGTGCTGACAAATTCAGTGTCGAGGAATACAATGCTGATGATTTCGGTGCCAAGGAATTAAGTGCTGACGATTTTGGTGTCCTGCCGCTCTCCAAATCGTGCCATGGGAGTTCCCTCGGATTACTTCATCTTCATGCTTGGCTAGTACAGATCGGAGATGAATGACTCATAGCTTCGTGAAGTCGTCTCAACAACAATTCAGCGTGGATACAAGTAGAGGCAAACTCTGTTAGGTTTACTAGTTGATGTCATTTCCATTGCACATTATCCGTCAGGTATACCTAGCGTAAATTTACTTTTCATAAATTTTATATTGCGATCATGTTTGCATGATATGTATCCTTGTATACGTATGGTGCGTGTACTGTAATTATTAAGAATTATTATTTTATCTTCTGTTATGGATATTTATGAAATGTGTTTTGGCATGTAATCACATCGGGCATTACCTATTACCTTACAATATCAATTTGAATCAGATCTGTGAAGCTCTAAGTTTCACATTTAAATTTTGCCTACTACTCTACATCCCAATTAATAGACTTCTTGGATTGAATTTTTATACTTCAAAACCTTGTTACTTGCATTAAAGCATACTTAGAGATTATCATGCCCCAGGGGTATGGTTCCCGGTACCCCACTCGGTGGCAGTATAATAAAAAAAATCCTAAGAACCATCTAAATAGAATAACCAAGACATGTATCAAACTATGTATATATATATATATATATATATATATATATATATATATATATATATATTTATATATATATATAACCACAAAACTATACAGATAAATATCTGAAATAAAATTACAAAATACAAATACAATGAAACAAAAGTAAAACAAACCAGGAATAAATACGTTGAGATCTCTGAGCAACTCTATGTAAAGCTAGGACCAACTATAATATCAAAAAGGATCCCTGTGTCTGCAAAACTAGAGGCCAAGGAATATAGAAAGTTAGTCAAATGGCTAAGTGGATACTCAAGAAAGATGTGCATGAATTAAATCTTGTTTAAGAAGTCAAAGAAATAGAATAAATCACAATCTTTTGTTACAACTTTAAGTTATTCTTAAAGTGTGTGTGTGTGTATCACAATCTTTTGTTACAACTTTAAGTTATTCTTAATATATATATATATATATATATATAATCATCTTCGGTTATCATTATCTATAATCAGGTTATGTTTTTATATTAGAGTTTAAGATCTTCACCTTATCATTTATTATCATCAATTAAAATCAATTGTCCAATCTTATTATTTAATCAATCGGTATACAAGTTATCATGGTAATATCAACATGTATATCAATGGTCTAAATATGATAAATCAACAAAAAAGTGAATCATTGGAGCCAATATCATCAGTGTAATACTATATGGATAGGCTAAAAGCTTTCTTAGAGTATAAGACTGTCGCATACGTTATCTGACGTACGGGCTATCAGCTCTCACCGATGAAATACATAATAAATACTGAACGAGGGCTACATCACGCCACCACGCCTCGAGTGTACGGTCAGGTACTCTGGACCATGGGCCGCCGCGCCACCACAATAACATGTGGGTGGTCCAATACTTTAATAAAAAACTTTAGTATAAAGCTAGGCTCATGGCCTTCACTTTTTAATATTCTTCATTTACCATCTTTCTTATTTCACTTTAATGGTTCCATTTTATCCATTTATCATAATTATTCTCTTTTCATATCAAATGGTCAATCAAGTTAGCATTTTCATATTAAGTCTTTTAATTTATCATCCTAGGGTTTGTATATAAAAAGATACAAGTATCAACAGATAGAATATCAAAAGCATAGAGTGTATATAGAAGGTCAAGCAAGTCCAAAAAGATAGGTATCAACAGAAGAGTAATTCAGAATATTTATTTAATTTTTAAAACAACCCTTCCCATATTAATCCTGAAGCCACATGTGAACAAGAAATAATATCAATTATTTACCTTCCAAGATTTTATTATTTTAACCCATGTCGCTACTTCTAATATCATTTTAATTCCCTTTTGAAAATAATTATACAAATATATATAATTTCATCATTTCTTTATTCATGCACAAGGATAATTATATGAGTTAAAAGAGATTTACCCACTTTATATATAGCAAAATCTCCAAGTGTCGGCAGGTCACCGTGCTCCACTCGAGCTCGGGTCTACAAACATAATACCAAACATAACTCAAATAATCAAAACACTATCTAATAAGAATCATGACATGAACAACTAAATTTTTATCCTTTTAACATTATGGAAAGGCTATCAAGACAAAGAAAACAAAATGATATCAGATTCACCTTGAGGAAAAACTGATTGCTCCTGTTCGTTGCTGGAAATCAAGAAAAGAAGTCACTACTAAAAACCTAAGAGAGAATGAAAGCAACAAGGGTTTACTATTGTTGGCAGAGAGAGCAGGACAAACCAAAGGGGGAAATGTTTGAGCAATCTCAATGGTCCGTGCGACCATGTGTTTTGGTGTTTGGACAAAGGGTTTAAGTTAGGTTCACCCTTGTATTTGATATGTGTACTTGAGTTGTGCAGGACTGCAGGATACACATGTGACTCAGGTTGATGGCTCCAGGTTCGGTGAAGGATGGCATTGGGGACGAGCCGTGGGATTGTATGTATCCGAAAGACCGTGGGCAAGTCAACAAGGACAAGGGTCGAGGGAAGCGACTTCGAGGCATACGCGAAGGATGACATTGGGGACGAGCCGCGGGCTTGTATGCATCCGAGGGACGAGAGCCAAAGGAAGTAGGCTTGAAGGCAAGAGGTCAAGGTTGCAAAGAAGCGTCAAGTGAGTCTAAGGATGAGGGTCCAAGTGCTGAGAGATTGTACTCGGGGTAAAATCCTATGTTTAGGGTTGTACTGTAGCAGTTACTATAGCAGTACTGTAGCAATTACTATAGCAGTTACTGTAGCAGTCGGTTGATGTTTTCATCAGTCGACTGGTGCAGTCGACCGGGCAGCCGACTAGGAGTGAACAGAATGCTTCTGTTCGTTTGACCAGTGTGGAGCAGTAGATTGCTAGTTTTAGCAGTCGACTGGTATCGAACCGTTGGGATATAACGGTCGAATTTCCACAGAGGACAGTCGACTGCATGTTTTAGCAGTTAACTGGTAGGCAGGGTTTTCAACCCGCGACCTATATAACCAAGGTTTGGAAGCTTAGTTATCTCTAACGAAATTGGACTTGGTTAAAGTCAAATTAGTAGTCTACAAGTGCTCAAGAGTTTCCCATGTGTCCAAGAGGTCTTGGTGAATTTGTGGTGAGGTTTCTGTACCCGCAAGGAGGTTTGAGCTAGCTGGAGTTTGTCGGGGATTAATCCACCGATGGATTGAGGGATCGTCCATCTTACAGACAATCGTGGAGTATGAGCAAGGTATCTCCGAACCACGTTACATCGACGTGTCAATTGGTTTGCTTGTCTTTCTTATTCTTTGTCTTTAGCTTTCATATTCGTAGTTAGTATTAGATTTCCGCTGCGAATACTAACACGTGTAGGAAGAAAGTGATTATTTAGGGGTGTCGTCTATCCAACCCCCTTCAAGCCGGCCACCGATCCCTTACATGAAATAGCTGAAATGTTGAAAGAACAAGGAAGGAGAACCTTTTCCTTTTCGTCGGTGGCCTCAACTAACTCCGATAGAAGCTCTGGTGGCTGTGGTGAGTTGGAAAAACAACAAAAAAAGCAGGGAGGAGGGATACTGCCCTTGTCGTTGGGAGTGAACAGCAGCTATCGTTGCTTTCAGGAGAAGAGAAATCAGAAGAAAAGGGGTTGTTGTGCTTGAGAAGTAGAACGGGGAGAAATCTGTCGTTCGTCGCCGCTAGAGAAGAGAAAGAAGAAGATGAGAAGGGGTTGCAAGCTTTGGTGGGGAAGAGAAGAAAAGAGGGAGAAAAAGGAGAAGGTATGGGAGTGTGCACGTGAGTGGTATGATGGTTGTCATTTTCTTTTTTTGTTTTTTTTTCATACTTAACAGAGATGGTTAGTACATAACGAGTTATATTGACTAAGAGTACAAATTGTTATTGTAGTTATTATTATTATTATTATTATTATTATTATTATTATTTAGTTGCTATCGTGGTTATAGTAGTTATAATATGAAGTTATTTTGTACAATAACACTCATGTTGTAATAAGTTATATTTAACTAAGTTTGAAGGCCAAGATCGATACTTTAACTAGTTAGCTTTCATGTACACTAACACAACTAACACTCAAATAGTTAATTTTACGGAACGGTCTCTAAGAAATTTTTTGGAGCGCCCAAAATTAATCCAGGTATTTTGAATTTTTTTAAAAAAAAGTTTTGGTTGAGACGTGTGGATTTAATCCAGGCAGCTCGATTCTTTGTTTTTTATTTTTTTATTTTTAAAAGTAAAAAAATTCTTAAAATCGTAAATCTAAAATATATAATTACATATATTATATCGCGTGAACATCTAAAATTATTTATCTTGAACACTATAACCTAAAAGGGAAGTCTAAACCCTAGAAAAAAATCGTATTAATTTAAACTCATTATAACTCAATCCCTAAATTCTAAAATCTTAACCCTAAATACATATAAAATATCTCATGAACATTTAAAATTTTTAATTTGGAACGGTATAATCTAAAAGAGAAGTTTGAATCATAGAGGAAAAATTTTATTGACTCACACCCGTTATAATCCAACTTCTAAATCTTAAAATTATTTTGAACCCAAAATACATATAATATATCCCAAAATAAAAACTATATATATATAGATAAATCAAAAAATATTCATAACATGTGATCCATTAATCCAGCTGATATTCTTAAATCAACTGCCATTAAAATTCATACACACTTGTATATATTCTTTGCACTATATACACAATTGATCAAATTAGTTACTATTTTCATACAAATTAGGTTTCATGACAATGTAAGGTAGGTAGGACCAGGAGAAATGAGTGACAGAAAGAAGGGAAGATGATCCAGCTCTTATTGCTCCTAACTACCCCGTTTCATTACCTACCCCTCTTCCCCGCCTTCCCCCCTCCCCCTTCGTCCTCAAGCCAGCTGGCTCTTTAATTGCTTCCCATCCATTTCCCAATCCAATCTCGCCTTCTTCTCAGATTTATGCTCTGTTTCCCTGCAAGGAAGAAAATAGAGAACAAAAGAGACGCAGTTTGGGTGAGAGAATAAACATTGAGTTACTCTTCTCTATTTTATATTCCTTCAAAGTAAACAGCATCGTCTACTTTAACTATTTTCTCGTCTTTCATGCACAAAGCCGCCGAGTAGCTCCGGCCTTTAGAGATCGACCATGATTTCCGTCGCTTCTCATGAGTCCGAGCCGCCGGTGGAAGTATCCGCCGCGATCCACCCGCCGGAGACGGTCGTTTTCAAGTCGAGGCTGCCCGACATCGACCTTATCAACTACCTCCCCCTCCACACCTACTGCTTCCAGCGGCTCTCGGAGTTCGCCGATTTCGCCTGCCTCATCTCCGCCGCCGACGGGAAGGTTTACTCCTTCGCGGAGACCCATCGGCTGTGCCGTAAGGCCGCCGCCGGGCTGGCCAAGCTCGGCGTCAGGAAGGGTGACGTCATTATGGTGCTGCTCCAGAACTCCCCTGAATTCATATTCACCTTCATGGGCGGCTCCATGCTCGGCGCCGCCGCCACCACCGCCAATCCCTTCACCACGCCAGCGGAGATCTATAAGCAGTTCGAGGCCGCCGGCGCGAAGCTCGTCGTCACGCAGTCCGTCTACGTCGACAAGCTCCGTAACGAAGAGTAATAATTCTAACTAATTACTATTTCCGTTTCCGTTGAGTTTGTGATTTCGTACGAGTGAAAAGCAGGATTTTTCCGAGAATCGGTGAGGGTTTGACGGTGGTGACGACTGACGAGGTGGCTCCGGCGGGCTGCACGAGCTTCTGGGAGGTGGTGGGGGCGGCGGAGGAGATGGAGGAGGAGGCCGCGGTGGAGGCGGATGATCTGGTGGCGCTGCCGTTCTCGTCAGGGACGACGGGGCTGCCGAAGGGGGTGATGCTGACGCACAAGAACCTGGTGTCGAGCATCGCGCAGCAGGTGGACGGCGACAACCCGAATCTGCACCTGAAGGCCGGCGAGGACGTGGTCCTCTGCGTGCTGCCGCTCTTCCACATCTTCGCGCTCAACTCGGTGCTTCTGTGCTCTCTGAGGGCCGGCGCCGCCACCGTGCTGATGCCCAAGTTCGAGATGGGGGTGATGCTGCAGGTGATCGAGCGCCACCGAGTGTCGATGGCGGCGGTGGTGCCGCCGCTGGTCCTGGCGCTGGCAAAGAACCCCGAGGTGGAGAAGTACGACCTCAGCTCCATCAGGATCATACTCTCCGGGGCGGCGCCGCTGGGAAAGGAGCTGGAGGACGCGCTCCGGAACAGAGTACCCCAAGCTATACTCGGCCAGGTTCATCACTACTATCCAATCCAATCCAATCCATTCCAGTCGACTCGACCCAAAATCGTAACTTACGATCCATTGGGTTCAGGGTTACGGCATGACCGAGGCTGGGCCAGTGCTGTCGATGTGCCCTGCCTTTGCTAAGCATCCGACTCCGGTTAAATCCGGCTCATGTGGTTCGGTCGTGAGGAATGCCGAGATGAAAGTGGTCGACCCGGACACGGGCTTCTCCCTCGGTCGGAATAAATCCGGAGAGATCTGCATCCGGGGTCCTCAAATCATGAAAGGTAACCAAGTCGAATGTTACCAGTAATTTAGTTTCACATATAGCTAGCAAAGAGCAAGCTTCGGGTAAAATAAGATAAGACTATGTACAAATATTTATATTGAATTGTTCTTTATATATATATATATATATATATATATAACTCACTCAAGAATAAAATTTTAGGCTATCTTAACGATATCGATGCCACATCGAAGACGATCGACATTGAGGGATGGCTGCACACAGGAGATATTGGATACGTCGACGATGATGATGAGGTGTTCATAGTGGATAGAGTGAAGGAGCTTATCAAATACAAAGGTTTTCAGGTACCAAGTCTCATATTCATCCATGGCTACCAAATTATAACCTTATTGATTCTCCCATAAACTCAACACAGGTGCCGCCGGCCGAGCTTGAATCTTTGCTAATTAGCCACCCGGAGATTGTCGATGCGGCTGTGGTCCCGTAAGCTCAACAATAATTCCTAACCCCTAAAACAAAGGGAATTCAACATTGAACTTTTTCAATATGTTTTATTACAGGCAAAAAGATGTCACAGCCGGGGAAGTCCCGGCAGCTTTTGTGGTTCGAGCTATCAATTCCGACATCAACGAAGAAGCCATAAAAGAATTCATATCCAAACAGGTGAACCGATATCGCAATGTCAATACAAAAGAATTTGCAAGAAGAGAGAGTTGTTTTGCGAGGCCTTGATTTTGATAGCTCTACATGTTTCAGGTGGTGTTCTACAAGAGATTGCAGAGGGTTTACTTCATCCATTCCATTCCTAAATCAGCAACAGGGAAGATACTGAGGAAGGAGTTGAGAGCCAAGCTCGCAAGTGCTTCTTAATGAGTTGAATCAATTGGGACTTTCTCTATTCCTTGTTTACTTCCGCATGCAGACGTGTCTTTGCTTTGCTTGAATTGTTGCACTTGTTTGGTTCAGAAAACTATTGTTGGAGACATTATCGATAAATAGTAAACATATGATTATGATTTACCCTTGGCGTTGCTTTTGGATTTACTTCTACACTCACTCTTATGTTTACTTCGGCAGAGATTTTTTTTGTAGAAAATGGTGTACTCGGGTTCGGTAGAGCTGATAGAGAGATCAATCATGAATCATTGAATATCTTCTCCGTTTACTTTGTGCGATCGTTCACAAGTAAACATATCTGAGCAATATATTTCGATAAAAAAAATTCTTTTATGCTTGCCATGTTCTAGTCCTATATTAAATATGAGTATATTCTCAATTTAAAAGCCAGCTTATATATTTATATATATAAGTCTCCTTTAAGTATGGTTTCACATTCATTCTTATTTCTTCTTATTATATTATTTAATATTAATATTTATGATATTTTATCACTTACCTTTTGTAATGTATTCCTCTAATTTTTTTTTTTTTTGTCCAAGAACACATGTTAATTAAATAAATACTTTAATTTTCATTTTCAAATAGCAATTGTCTTCCATTTTGGAACATTTTAAAATGATTTTAGTTGTTTATTTTGGTTAGTGCCAAATATTATTATTATTATTATTATTATTATTATTATTATTATTATTATTATTATTATTATTATTATTATTATTATTATTATTATTTAAAATTGATCAATGATTCCTTGGCTTACAATGATGTATGAGTAGTTAACAATTAATATATCCCTTCCAATGGGCACCAGTGGCAGTGGTCCATCTTATATGAATAATAAACGCCATTAGGGAAATTGCCTTTTTTCACAATTAAAGATTTCAAATATTAAATCTGGTCACCAGTGGTCCATCTTATATGAATAATAAAGGTCATCAAGCAAACTTCTTTTTGCACAATTAAAATTTTCAAATATATATATATATATATATATATATATATATATATATATATATATATATATATATATATATATATATATATATATATATATATATATATATATTTTGTCTGATGTCTCTTACGCCGACTGTGAGTGATGTATTTACGTGGTATTGCCAACTCAATTCTTTTATAGTATTAAATTTTTTTTATTTTCTCTCATTCTGTCCTCTATTCAAAATCTCGCCCTCAACTTTTAATCTCTTGGCTTTTTCAAATTTAAATTTTCCTCGCTCTCACTCCATCCTTTGTCATCGTCTTCTGCTCCATCTTGCTCCTGCCGACAAGCAAAGCAATAGCGCTACAAGCTAAATAGTAGCATGTTTATTCTCAATCTAGCTGAAAGCTCTCTAAAATGTCACTAGAAATATAGCCAACGCTGCTTTGTTTAACACCCCTCTCCATTCTTGATCATAAACCTTTCCACTCCATTGTCTATTTTTCAGCTATATACAATATTTTTTATTAAGATTTATCATAAAATGCACAAGTTCTTATTGCTACAACGTGTAGCAGTTACTTGGACAATCCAAACAATATTTATTTTTACCATTTTTTAGTTATATAATTTGCAGGGAATTTATCAAACATCATTTCCTACGTTTCATAATCAATGGTAAGTCATTTCATTTTAAGTTGTAATTCCCTATAATCATACTATATTATTAGAATTTAAGTTGTAATTCTCTAATCCTAATATATTATTAGGATTTAGTTGCTACAACATGTAGCAACTACTTCGACATTTAGTTGCTACACATTATAGCAGCTACTTGAATATTTAGCTACTAAAATGTGTAGCAACTATTTCGACAATTAGTTGTTATATGTTGTAACAGTTACTTGGACATTTAGCTGTTATAATGTATATCAGCTACTTGATAAGTCGTTTCATTTTAAGTTTTAATTCTCTCTAATTCTAATATATTTTTATACATTATTCTAAATGATCTATTTAATTAATACACTAGAAAATATATGCTATCTTTATTGGATGTCAGCCGGGTGTTTATAATATCTAGATAGAAGCATCTATACGTTTTAAGGGCGTTATACACCAGTCATTCGAGAGTAAACAAGATGCAACAAGAATTTTTGAAACCTACAACATACAATCTTATAAGGTTAATAATCTTTTTTTTGATAAAATTTAATTTTTTTGTTATATAATTTGCAACAAACTTGCAAATTTAAGTCGTTTCAATTTTCCACATTTCATTCGATGGTAAGTTGTTTCCATTGAAGTTGTCATTCCCTCTAATCCTAATATATATCATTCGAATTTATGCTACAACATAAAATTCCTAGTTGCTACAACGTGTAGCAGCTATTTCGATAACTAGTTACTACACGTTGTAGCAGCTACTTTGACAGTTAACTGCTACACATTGTAGCAGCTAGTTGGATATTTCAAACAACCTTTTCTTATCTTTTTTGGTTATATAATTTACAGGAAACTTGTCCAACATCATTTCCCATAATTCATTCGATGGTAAGTCATTTTAATTTTGTAATTTCCTCTAATCCTAATATATATTATCATGCACAACGTGAAAGTAAAATTATATTGTGCAATTACCATTTTGCCCTCATGGTTCCAACAAAAGTTTTAACCCCTAAATCAAGTGAGAGACAAATATTTCGAAAGATTCTCATTGAAAGTAGATCGGTGGCCTACGGTGTTTTAGCTTCATCTATCAACCTTATTGTGACGACTCATTTTCTCTTTTGAAGCTTCGCCTCCATCGTAAGCATTTCGTTAGGACTTAGTATTTTGATTCTTCTCCTCTTGTTTAGAGTTTTGATTTTTTTTAGAATTTTGATTCTTCTCCTATCTGATTCAATAGTGTTGAATGATTATAGGACTTCGGATTAAAGATTTACCTCTGAATGTGGTGTTGTGATTCATTCTTATGTGGAGTTATGTGGTTGATTTGCTTTTGCATTGGTGCTTCATTTTTCTCGTAGTTGTTGTTAGCAAAATTTATTCAAACACTGAGGACTTGACGTGGGTTAACCAAATTAATACACCCACTTTAAATAAAGTCATTCACCAATTAATCTATCCTTAACAACCCAAATACGGTGATGCTTGCAAGGTATTTGATGGAATGTTTTCTTTAAGTAATTAGACTTTAGTTTGATAATTCCTTTAGTTAGTTGTTTGCATTGTTTGTTAGTTTTAAATCCATTATGTTTGTGCCCTTCCTTTGAATGTAATTAGGATAGATTAACTTAGGTTACATTACATGCTCTAGGTTTGTTGCTTTGATTTAAATCTATGTCGCTGCTTTTGTCGCACTATATTGATTGTTTTTTTACTCAATAGATAGTGGTAATGGTATGCTTCTAAAAGGAGAAAAACAAGGTTCGCGTTTAAACGCAATTCTTCACAAGGTTTTAATTAATTTCATATATTCATATAAATATCATTGCCTGTCTCTCTACAACCGACCTTCAAAAATAAAGATTTATGTTATTTCAATTAATCACAGCAGTCATTCCTGATACGGTTAGTAAAAAACTTATCATGTTAATGACTTCAAAATAGTATATTCAAGATTTTCTTAAGGTGAGGACAAAAATCTGATGATGAATATGCTTTATAAACTATTAACATTTAAATTGGTATTCTATGCATTAGCTTGATAATGTAATAGGTCTTGTGATTCCAAGAGAAAATAATAGACTTGTTTCTTAGATAAAAATCTCCATGAAAATTCCTGTTCTTGGTATAAGCTTGTACGTGTGTTTTTGTTACATCTTTTTCCTTGTAGTTACAAAGCAATAGAGATTCATATCATATGATTTATGATATTATGTATATATGAAATTTACTATGTTTATATTGATAAATTTGTGAAGATGGAAATGGCGAGGCACATCATAGTGGACTCAAAGTTAGATTATTCAGCTACCTGTAATGTAATGGTAATTCAAGTTTACTTTATTTTTTTTTCCAATGCTATGCATAAACTATCACTAATTATATGTTTCTTTTCTTTAGGAAACACTTCTCATTCACTAGGATTAATCATGCAACGACGATTTCCATAAGCTTGTTTTGGAACTTAAACATAAAGGTACTTTGTTTCTCCATCGGACTACCCTACTAAACCAAAACCATTTTATGTAATTTTAGGATTATTATATGCATATTTTATGTAGTCCTGGTGAAATGAGTTGGAGAATTAATGTTGTGATGGATTGTTACATGTATATTTTTTTCATTTACATTGTATATTTTACATTCAAGAAGTTTTGAGAGATATATTGATTATATTTGCAAATTGGAATACTGGAATAAGATATGTGCAAGGAATTAATGAAATCTCAGCAAGGAATGAATAAAATACTTAATATAGATTTCTTGCTTTCTAATTTTTTCTACTTTTCTGCAAAAATAAACACACTTAAGTACCTTGAAAACATTTGTGTAGTTTGCTCGATATTTATATTTCCATCAGCTCATTTGATGTGTCTATGTCCATTTTCTAAGTTAATGTTGCTACATACATTTTATATGAAGTTTATGTTTCATCACTCTTAAGTATTTTTAAAGTTTATGTTCCTTTTATTGAGGGACTTTCTGTAGTTGCTACTTAGATTTTCTAAACTAGTAATCCTTTAATGATGTTTGTAGTTATTAGATTTATAATCTTATTTATGGTTTTATATTTTTCATGCCATGTGTTGAAACCAAAGATGGGTTAAAATGAATTTGCGAAACTTAAGAGGTTACACCAGCAAGACTTTACATCAATCTGTTAGGTATACAATTATAATTTCTAATTTGCAATATATATATTTATTTGAGCAGGAGTTCTCAAGGATACTGGAAAGAACATCGAAAAGTTAAAAAAAATGAGGCTTCAACATATTAAGAAGCAATAAGAGTTACAGTGTTGCCTCTTCATCAACATCTAATCAAAAAATCTCATATTGATATGTTGCTCTACCTTTGTTTTATTAGTGTTGTTACTTGTTATTATGTTGGTTGCTTATAAATTTTTTTCATAATGTTGTAAATATTATTTTGGAATGTTGAAAACTTTTATATTAAATTTTAATTTTAAATTTTATATTTAAATAATTTATAATACTAGAAAATTTTATATTAATTTTTTTATTTTTATCTAAAAAAAGATAATGGTTTTTCACCTTTGTAAAACTATTGTCTATACTTTTAAAGACAATGATTTTTAACTGTTACCTTTGAGCATCCCCTTTAACAACATGATCTTTAACAATAGTTCTAAAGGGGCTACAACAACAGTAAAAAATTATTGTTAGGATTTTTTTCTTATAGTGATACAACTTAAATCATAATACATTAAAATGTATTAATCATGCAAACTATAATACTGGATATAAAAAATAACAACATGACATATATAAATGTCTATTAACTAATTTGTAGCAACTAAGTAGCTAACTGTCTAAGTAGCTACTACATGTTATAGCAACTAAATGTCGAAATAACTGCTACACGTTGTGATAGCTAGGGCTTGTACGTTGTAGCATAAATCATAATAATATATATTAGAATTAGAGAGAATTACAACTTAAATTGAAATGACTTACTATCAAATAAATTTAGGAAAATGATGTTTGATAAGTTTCCTACAAATTATATAACTAAAAAATGGTAAGAAAAGGTTGTTTAGAGTGTCCAAGTAGTTGCTACAACGTATAGCAGCTAGCTGTCGAAGTAGCTGCTACATGTTGTAGCAGCTACTGTTGAAATAACTACTACACATTGTAGCAATTAGGGATTGTACGTTGTAGCATAAATCCTAATAATATATATTAGAATCAGAGGGAATGACAACTTAAATTGAAACGACTTACCATTGAATGAAATGTGAAAATTGAAACAACATAAATTTACATATTTGTTGTAAATTATATAACCAAAAAATTAAATTTTATCAAAAAAAAATTATTAACATTGTAAGATTGTATATTATAGGCTTTAAAAGCTCTTATTGCATCATGTTTACTCTCGAAGGACTAGTGTATAGTATCCTCAAACGATTAACTTGTGTAGATGATTCTATCCGCGTGTCATAAATACCTGGCTGACACGCAATAAAGACAACATATATTTTTCCCTATATTAATTAAATAGACCATTTAAAATCACGTATAAACAATATATTAGGATTAAAGAGAATTATAAATTAAAATAAAACGACTTAACAAGTAGCTGTTACACATTATAGCAGCTAAATGTCCAACTAGCTGCTACAACGCGTGGCAGCTAAACGTCGAAGTAGATGCTACACATTGTAACAGCTAAATGTCTAAGTAGCTACTACAACTGTAGCAGCTAAATGTCAAAATAGCTGATACATGTTGTAGCAACTACTTGAACATTTAGCTACTACAATGTGTAACAACTAAATGTCAAAGTAGTTGTTACACGTTGTAACAACTAAATGTCGAAGTAGTTGTTACACGTTATAGCAGCTAAATGTCCAAGTAACTGTTACAATGTATAGCAGCTATTTGGACAATTAGCTACTACATGTTATAGTAGCTAAATCCTAATAATATATTAAAATTAAGGGAATTACAACTTAAATCCTAATAATATAGTAAGATTAGAGGGAATTACAACTTAAAATGAAACGACTTACCATTGATTATGAAATATGGGCAGTGATGTTTGATAAGTTCCCTGCGAATTATATAAATAAAAAATGATAAGAAAATATTGTTTGGACTGTCTAAGTAGCTACTACAATATGTAGTAGCTAAGGCTTGTACGTTGTAGGATAAATCCTAATAAAAAATATTATACAGAGTTAAAAAAATAAATAGTGGAGTGGAAAGACTTATGATCGATAATGGAGAGGAGTGCTAAGCAAAGCAGCGTCGACTATATTTACAGTGGCAGTTTAGGGAGTTTCCAGCCAGCTCGAGAACACACATACGACTACTTAGGTTGCAGCGCCTTTGCTTTGATTGTCGGTAGGAGCAAGATAGAGCAGAAGATGATGGCGAAGGAAGGAGCGAGAGCGAGGAAAATTTAAATTTAGGAAAGCCAAGAGATTAAAAGTCGAGGGCTAGGTTTTGAATAGAGGGCGAAAGGGGAGAGAGAATAAAATGAATTTAATAATACAAAGAAATCAAGCTATCAACGCTACATAAGTGTGTCGCTCACGGTTGCGTAGGAGGCATCGGGCAACATATCATTTATGATCTCATCCGAAAGAGGTGGAGAGTGGATTGTTGATGATGTGGCGTGGCTGACATAGCTGAAGAACTCCGAGAATTGCTTGGTTGGAAAACTCCAGGAATCGCCTGTAGACAGTAGTAAAGGGAGGAATGAAATCGTCAGTAAGCGGACTAGGGTTCCCTAGTGCAACTACTCTGAAGATTAAGTCAGAAAATAGTCGTGGCACAAAAATAGAAGAAAGGGCACGTGTGTGGATATGTGTGCATGTATCTACACCAGCGAAAAAGAACCCCCTTTTATAATACCCCTCACAATCCCTGCATTTAATTAGACATTATCCTATTGTCAAACAACTTGTCACATCACCATGCTTACATTATATCCAATAGTTACATCACAGGTATCGGGAGGGTATGCTACGTATCTATCTATCCACGGATACAATCCTCTGCCTTTCTGACAAGCTCACATATTGTATTAATGATGAGATGAGTTCACGAGCTGGGAGGCCTATTAGGTTGTTAACCAGAAGATAAGCCATTTGCAAAGAGCTCATTCTTTTATGAGGCTTAAATGGGCTACAACGATATTCCCCGAGGAGGGCGTAAAGTCTAAGGATGACCCAGCGAGCTAGTGTGGGGTCCTTTACGGTCAATCTAACGGGCAGAGCGACAAGGAGAAAATGGGAAGCAGAGTCTCATAGGGGTCCAACAAAGCCAGAAGTGGGGTCCCTAAAGAGTCTGTCCGATCCACTGAATCGATCGGGAGAAGATGGATCCGATAGAGCTAAGAGTGGGGAATTTAGAGAGCTTGTCCAATTGACAGAACCGATCGAGAGAAGACGAGTCGAGCCAAGAGTGTGATCCTTAGAGAGCTTGTCTGATTGACAAAATCGATCGAGAGAAGACAAGTCCAACAAAATCGAGGGGGGACCCGTAGAGAGTCTATCCGATCGGCATAATCGATCGAAAGAAAACACTCCTAGGTCAGCAACTAGGCCATCTTAGACTTTGATTAGCACTCATACTAACATGTTGGCCTCTTAGGCCCCACTGAGAAGCCCTTCCATATTCACCTCATCAAAAAAATAAAATAATATATATATATATATATATATATATGACAACTAGAGGTGTAATCAAATCGAGTCGAACTCTTAAATGTTTGAATTTGACTTGTTTATAATCGAACTGAATTTGAACGTTATTTAACGAATATATTCATGACTCACGAGCTTATTCAAACTTTTATCGAGCATAAAAAAAACTTAATAAATATAAATTATAAATTTAAATATTCATTAAAATTAAATTATATATTTTAAAAAAATATAATATTCTTATTAAAATTTACAATTTTATTCTAATAAATAAATTTAATATATTTATCTATATTTTTCATAAATAGAATATAAAATCTATAATTTTAATATCAAAATTATTATTATTTTATTTAAAAATTGATGCATGAGTTTATTAACGAATATGTTCACGAACTAAGAAATCGAGTATTATAAAATTTGAACTTAGTTTGTTTATCTTAACGAACCTCATTAAACGAGTTCAAACGAATTTTTATTAAATCGAACTTCGAATAACTCATAAACGACTTGGTTCATTTATACCCCCTAATCACAACCAAAGTAAAATAGGATAAGTTAGAACACATTTCTTTTTTCCTTAGTTTTCTAAAATAAAGCAACACAAGACACCATCAGAAGTAGACTTGTACCTGTAAACAACAGGAAGATAGATACTTAGAAGGTGATCAGATTATCCTTCTGTTGCTTCTTTTTGGGATCTTGATCCTCGGATGTGCTGCCTCCCTTGGTGCCAAAGATCATCTCGTCAAGGTTCTTCAGGGCGTCATCGTCGCTGCTTGACTTGGTCCTTGAACCAACAGGTTTTCGGACGAGGGCATCTTCTCTACTGACACGAGGAGAATCTTCGGGTTCCACAGCGACCGGTATCATTGCTGGTTCAGGTTCGGATTGTACCAGCGGAGGCTTCTTCAGCTCTTCATACTTAGAGAGGACCTTCTGGAGCTCATCGTTGATGTTCAAGGCCTCGAATAGAACTACTTCATTGTCAGCTGCGGTCTCGATGATTCTCTGGACAGTGTATTGGCTTTGTTGGCATTGTAGGAAGAGGGTTTTTGTCAAGTCGTCCTGCCCATAAACAAAGTATCAGTGGAGAACAACAGAGTGAAAGGGCCTTCCTGCCATTAGTGGAAAATAATAGAAGGAAGAGGGTATTTAGGAGAGCTTGAAGGCTCCAACAATGCAACACCATTGAATGATCAGACCGTGTCTCAAATATCAGACGACAAACTAAACTAAACTAAACAGCCTATATACTACTTATAGAAAAAAACTGACAAGTGGATGAACAATTTATGGAAGCAAGATAGTCAAAACGTTACACAACCTACACACTGTAAAAAGATAAAGAGAAAGTGTAAGGAAATATGCATATACTACCAAACTAACTCACCTGAAGAGCTTCTTGATGAGGTGAGGAAGAGAGAACTGTTGACAGAAGTTCAAGACTGTTGTGAGCAACATCAAATGTTTCCTTTATCTGTTCAGCTGTTAAACTAAATGTGGGTACATCGTCATAAGTCTGTTGTGACAAACTGTCATCTGCTTCGGTCTCTGTAACTGAACGTGGAGTAAAAATTGGACCTAAACTTTCGTTATCTCGTCCTGGAAAATGGATACCTCTAGATTTCAAGCTCTACGAGAAATTAAAAAAAGAAAAGAAAAGACAGAATCAGACATCCAGGACCATTCAATCTAACATGAAATGAAGGAATGCTCAGTAATCAAACATCTAAAAACTCAACAAATCAATTTGTGAATGATTAGACAGCATTAGCCAGATGGCTAGAGAAGGAATATACTACAAGATTGTTCATAAAATTCTTTTATCAATTACAAAAAGCATTGAAAAAGGATGCTCTAAAGAGAGATACCAAGGATGAGCTCTCTTGGTTTTCATCAAAATCAAGCATTTGTTGGAAGACGGATGAACCAAAGTTCAGGAGCAAAGGTAGTCCATATTACCAGAAACACCATGGTAACTGTCAGCACTATAAACTCGATCTAGAGATTACGAGAGTGAATCTTTGCAATGCAGGAAGGGAATGTATCACTGCTTTGAAAAAAAGAATAATGATCAAAGCTGTGTCCTGTTGAATGTTGTTCGGGGGATAACATAAGGAAACTTACAAACTCCACCAATTTGGAGATAAAGGCCAGGCAGAAGGTGTTTGAAAGGGTACTGTAGAGACAAGTGCAATATGACCATTTTTGAAGCAAGAAATAGCACATCTAATTTTCAGTAAACAAGTAACAGAAAATAATTTGGATAATAGCCGTAAACAAGTAACAGAAAATAATTTGGATAATAGCCGCAGTGCTTTGAAAAAAAGAATAATGATCAAAGCTGTGTCCTGTTGAATGTTGTTCGGGGGATAACATAAGGAAACTTACAAACTCCACCAATTTGGAGATAAAGGCCAGGCAGAAGGTGTTTAAAAGGGTACTGTAGAGACAAGTGCAATATGACCATTTTTGAAGCAAGAAATAGCACATCTAATTTTCAGTAAACAAGTAACAGAAAATAATTTGGATAATAGCCGCAGTGAACAGACTCTTGAATAATGGTGTCATGGGCAAATGATAGACTTTGTAGCACCCAACTTGCAATATAGGAAACTACAAATGCTGCATTACAAATGGAAGATCAGAAAACTAGTAAGCATAATATTGTACCACAATGTACAATATCTAACAAAATAACTAGATGTATTTCTTAAAGAATTTTAATACCTTGTAGGTTTCCTCATAGACTGGTAAATACCGGAGCTCATCCCCAGACTCTCCCCATGCTTCAATCATGATAAGAGCTTTATTCCTGTTATTTACAACAGTCTGAGGATCATCAATAAGTTTGACCATCTCATCAAGGATGCGCTCTGCAGCAACCTCTGAGAAAGCCTTCTCACAATTTTTTACACAGGTCTCAAGAAGGACTAAAGCAAGGTATTGAACCCTGGGATCCTTCAATATGATCCGTTTCTTTATGCCACGGATAAAGTCAATACTGTTGAAATTTTCACTGTTAATCATGTCACAGATCTCAAGGTTAGCAGACCAGTCAGGACCATCTAAGTTCTCCGATGTTGCCTCTTCCACGATCTTCTCAGCTTGGTTCTGACCTTGGAATAACTCCTTCATCTTGAAACTCATGGAGCTCATGCTGTCTTTCATTTTCCTGCTCACCTCAGCACCACCAATTTTCAAACGTTCCCCAAAGGAACTGACTTTATCCATCAAATTGTCACTCATTTTGGTACTCCAAGCTAAACTTAAAAGTCAGTGATTGAAGCCTAGGATTAAAACAAAGGCAACAGAGAACTCGACGTCATACATTCTTAGCTTCATACAACAATAAAGAGACACTAAAAATTGAGTGACGCAGAAATAAAACATTTACCAACTGATTTGATAAAAAGAAAAAAAAGTTACCATAATCAACTAAACGATTTTTGTAATCCTATAGTTTAATACAAGAAAATTTCCAATATGCATTGAGTACTTGGAGAATAAAGCGGGGAAAAAAGACAAAAAAAAAACAAACTTAATCACGAAGAAAGAACAAATTCGCGATATCCATGATATATAAAAAGGAAGGAATCCAGATCCATTTTAAATGCCACAAATTTGACGTGACGCCACTCTGATTTGCTGGATTCCCTTATGTACACGGGAGTAAAGAGCCAAAATAATAAACAGGAACAACAAATGGAAAGAGTATAGGCTGTATAGCCGCATTTGCCACTTGCACGCCAACGGCACATCATCTAGGGTTTATGAGGCATTAAAATGCTGATTCCGGGGGGAAAACTTAATCTTTCCCCTCAATAAGCAAGCAATCAAGATTCTAAAGAGGGTGGGCCACTGATGGACGAAAACAAAGTCCAGATTCAAAAGGGACGAGAACCCACAGACTCGAGATTAAAACCCACAAATCGCATGCCATGCGGAGAGGTCGATTAACAAAAACAAAGCTAACAAAAATCAGTCCTTTCGAACCCTCCACAAGGAACGAACTAATATCAACAGAAGCTCCGGTAGTTCAAACGATCGGAATGTTTGCTCGCTGGAAATTAAAGCAACAAACCAGATCTGCCGAAACAAACATAAGTTACCTGGAGATCGAGCGGCAACGCAAATGAACAAAGAAGTTGGGAGCAAAGAGAAGACGGCAGACGTCGTTGCTTCTCCTTCCTCTCTTCCGCCGCGGCCTCTCTCTTTCCGCCGTGGAGTTGGAAGACTTCGACGCAAATCTCTCTTTCCTAATCATTTTTCAACAACTTATTCTGCACGGTCTCCAAATTACCGTACACTGCATCAACGGTGACTTTAGGTGGGGCCAACTAGATCTTTCAATGGAAGGTTGGGTATCCCGATAGGTATATAAAGCTGATGTCTGAATAGAGAGACATGTGGACGTGAAAGTTGGTTAAGCGGCAGATATGGGCCGTTGGACATGGTCCTAATAGGCGATAAATGGGCCGGGCCAAATCTAAGTCGGTTACGCTCTGGTAGAAGTCTTCTCCACCTGCTTCACATGGTCAACCGTCGGTTTAGGTCATTTCCAACCAGACACGTGGCCGATCCAACGCTGCATGACCGTGGAAGATATCCTGCCTGGCTACACAAAATGGACTCGATCAACGGTCCGTGCTCAATCTCGTGCCTTTCTGACCTTCATCAAATCGATCTGATCCGTCCGATCGCAGTACGTCGGCGGGGTAAAGTTCGCTTGCGTTTGGCGCAAGAAAGCGGGGGCCGACCGTCCACCGTCCGATATATGAACGCGATCTCCGTCGACGTCACGCGCTCGGTCATCTCTCTTCGATTTCTCCCAAATCGAGAAGGGCTGGAACCCTGAAGCCACACGCCGCCTTCGAGATCGGATGCGAGAGAGAACCCTTCTGCCGCCGAAGATGTGTCACCTAACTGTGTATCTTTTTTGCTTGTCCTGGTATCGATCCAACTCTTAGGTCTGTTTCTTCAATTTGTGGTTTTTATTTCTTCTTTTGGGGAAGGGGATTCGAATCGCTGCAGTTCTATGCTTTATTCGTGGTTGATCCTGTGACTTTGGATTTTTAACAAATTGATTCGGATTCTGTTGAGAGTCACGTGGATGCATGAGTTAGAGTTAATTTCTTGAGGCTATTTGCAAGGGAAAAGCTACGATCTGGTTGGAAGCAGATTGAAATATAGTGATCTGGCGAGGAAGCGAATATTGGTTTTATGATCTTGATGCATGTTGCTTGAGAGGTCAATTTTTATTGGGAAATTCACATGAATGATCCTTGACCGCCCGAATTGCTTAACTTTTTGGTTTATTTTAGTATCATCTGTTCGATTTCTCTCAATATCATTATTTTCTACCTTTCTTGGAAAAGTTATTTTGTTTACCTTACTTTTTGTTTGATTGATTTTCAATATTTTAGGCTTCTGTCTTTTTTCTTTAATTCTCTTTAATTTTATAGGTAGGTAAGTAGTTTTCGGATTTGTGTTTTTTGTTGTTTCAAGTATAGTTGCTTTTTGGTGGAGATAAAGAATGAACTTCCACTATGTTGTATGCTAAATTTCTATCTAGTGACTGGTCTCATTCCATTTATATTTATGATTTTGAGTTTAACCTTTTTTTTCTGTTTTTTCTGACGCTTCTAGCTGCTGCCTCCTACATGGTAGGAATATATGTTTGATTAAGATATGAATTGTTTTTATTCTCTATCACGTGCAGTGGACATGAATTCGATAATACTCAGATCTGTTGAAACTTGTGAGAAACTAGATGCGGTATATCTTTGATGGCGACAATTTATGCCACATCTAGCTGTCTTTAGATCGTGTTATGACCTGATAATTATAGATTAAAGCATATTTTTGCCTTACTGGGCATGGGGTTGAGATATTACAGTTGGAGAAGAATTTGGCTGTATGCTGATTTTTTGTGAACTCCTAGTTATTTGATATCTTTATCATGTAAAACTAGATTGCTTTCATCTTTACAGCTACTTTGGTTGCTACTGAGGCGTAACATTATTTTAAATATTTCTTTTTATGCAGTTTCATTTAACTTTTGATGCCTTATTAATTTAACACATAATAATAATAAGATCAATGTTGTGGATTGCAGGGTAGCCTCTGGTGACAACTCTGCTGACTTCAATAGCTTCGATGATGAGATTTTTAGTCCTGGTCTTGGTCAGAAGTTGTAAAAATTCTGTTCATTAAATTGCTAAACAGACTACGTGGATACAAGTACGCCAGAGAGTATTATTAGTCAGGTGTTTGCTGCTTTTTCTGTCAGTAAAAATGGAACACCAGAACGGAAAGGTATTGGTTAAAGGGAAAAGGCATGATCTCAAGAGGAAGAGAGATTATTCTGTTGCTTTCAATGCTGATGGCCATGGGCCTATTGCAGGCCAATTCTCTGCAAGAGCTTGCATGACATCTGAGAGCAAAGCTAGCATAGGCTGCTGCCTGGGCAATCACATTCTTAAGAGTTATTGCAATTTCACCAAGAGTGTGTTACCACAGCGTGTGCTGCTTTATGAGAATGATGAATGGAAAGATTTTCCAGCAAAAGTCGTTAATTTGGTTAAGGAAAATTTCAAATTGAAGAAGACAATTACTGAAGCAAACTACCAGAGCCAGCAAATTTTGTTAGATTTCATTCACTTGGTTTTTATCAACCTGCAATCTGGTTTGACGAAACCTATAGCTTGGATTGACGAGTGTGGAAAATGCTGTTTCCCAGAATTATACACTAATCAGTACACCTCAAATAGGTGCTATAAAACTAGCAAAGAAGATCTTGCTCATACTTGTTCTAAACCAAATGAAGCACATGTAAAAAATTTTAATCTCCATATGTCCATTAGTGCAGCTGAAAGCTCAAGTTCAGTTGCTGATGATGAGGTTTTGCAAAATTTCAAGCGGGTTAAAAGTGAACAAATTTCTGCCACTTACCAGGATAATTTTGCTGAAGCAGTGGGTGAAAATGAAATGGGCTGTGCCTTCCATGTAGATATCCCTGATTTTGGAACTCATCTTCAGGTCCCTGTCGGTGTGCGTCAACTTAATAGAGCTGTGCAGGAAATGTTACTGCAAGGATTAGGCAAATTAATTGACGAAAAAGACATTGTTGAAATCTATAGGACTCCATTGACAAATGTTTTAGGCCAAGTTCGATTTAACCTCTTCAAAGCACACGTTGAAACCACAAAAAAGATTCGTGGCAATGCAAATGTCCGTTACGCATGGCTTGCTTCCTCCAAGGATGTGGTGGACGAGATGATGTCTCATGGGATTCTGAAGCAACCTGTGCAGAAACGACTTTATGGAAATGGACTTCATCTTGCCCCTGCGAATTGCTCTGATATCTGGTAAGGCTTCATATGCGACTACACTCTTCATGTATCTGTATCTTGAGGATTACCACTAATTTCCCTTTGTAAAAGCTGCCAACTGTTTCTTAGGTGTATCACCAAGTGCTTTCTCAATTTAGATTTTTTCTTTAATAATAGCCCATTATGAACAATAGCTCACTTGTGTATGCTGTCTACAGCGCTAGTTTTGCAGACGCCGATGAAAATGGTCTTATCCATCTTATGTTGTGCCGCATAATTATGGGGAACGTGGAACTCATTCATCCTGGATCTGAACAGTCTCTTTCCACTAATGATAATTTTGATACTGGCATAGATAATCTTCACAAGCCAAAGCATTATATCATATGGGATACTAATATGAATACCCATATCTATGCAGAATACATAGTGACATTTAAAATGACCGACAAACTTAAAGGTATTCACATAACTAGGAAATGATTGTGAAATATTTTTCCTTGATCTTCTTTTGGTGAACCTGTAATGTTTGAATGTTAATGTGATTTCAGCATTTTTGAATTGGAAAGAAAGTGAATCTCATGCTTTTGCCATCCAGAATTCTAGTTCATCCGACTGCTTATTACAGGTACCTCTCAATGATTATGTAGGATGTTTAGTAGAAGATCAATGTTGAGGAATTTTTATACATGATCACATGATAATTACACACTTTATGATATCTATAGTATATCTGTATCTCTGTATGATATTGTCAATATTGGTTACTTTGTTGTGACATCCATCGTTTATACACTGGTCATACTTTACAGACACTGCACAGGAAATTTTGTTTTTGTTTTTTTTTATCGTTGACTTTCACATGGTACTTCTACATATTTAATTTGTATATGTAATACAATTTAGGATAATAGATGAATACTAATTGTTACTTTTTTTTGTAAAATCCATTGTTTATGCTTATAGCATAATGTTATAATTGATACTTGTCTTCTTTTGATTGTGGAGTTGCATGCAACCACCTTTATCTATTGTATTCTATATGATCTCAAATTTTAAGTACAATGTGATAGATGTTTTTTTATCTAATAAGTAGGAGCTAGGAGAATTAATTAATTAATTATTCTTTATTGGGTTATGAAAACATATTCTAAAACTATGGACATATATTGAACTAGTGTCTGTATCTTTTCACCTGTATATTCATATTGGCTATTTATATTTATCATTTTATCTGTTTGCTGGTTTTGAGGATGGTGGAAATCTATTTTATGTTTTTCTAGATCATACTTTTTGGGGGCACTTGCAGTAACAGCTGATATTATATCAAAATGAATTAGAATGCCTGATTAATGACCCAACCAGTTTCCATATTTTAGTCATGCTGCCACTTTTTCTCTCTTTTTGCTAGTACGCGCGTTGCTACTTATTTGTATTGGTTGTTATTTCTTTGAACTTCAGGACAAGGCTTTCCAATCAGCTCCAGATTTTGGAAATCAATCTCAGGTTCCAGTGGCGGGCAGAATTCCAAAAGTTCCAACTTCTCCATGGATGCCCTTTTCAGTGTTGTTTGCAGCAATCTCGACAAAAGTGCCTCCTGAAGACATGGATTTAGTTCACACACATTATGATGATTTTAAGGTCTGACGGTAGTCAGTTGACAAGGATATTTGTTCTTAATTTACTCAAACTTGATATGTAATTTTGTTTCTTCTGCTTTCTTCAGAAGAGAAATATAAGCCGAATTGACTTGGTTAAAAAGCTAAGGCAGATAATTGGAGACAAATTATTGGTTTCGACTATTGTGAGACTGCAACACAAGGTTAGGCATTTTCTCTTTATTGAAGCACTGCAACATGAAGGGCAGCCTTGGCGCCTGGCGCAACAGTAAAGTTGCTGCCATGTGACCTTGGGTTCGAGTGAGTCGCAGAAATAGCCTCTTGCAAAATGCAAGGTAAGACTACATATAATAAACCTAATGTGGTCTGACCCTTTACCGGGCTCCCGCATCGGCAGGAGCTTCGTGCACCGGGCTACCCTTTGAAGCACTGCAACAATTGTTGGTATCCCAGATTTAAATTGTTTTCTTTATTGAAGCTTTAAGTAGGATTGGTTGTGCCTTAAACTGATTGAATCATTTGTATTTTGGTTTGCCTAGTTTCTCATTTATTTTTATCCAAATCGCTTCATTTGCATATATATATATATATATATATATATAATATAGATTGTCTGGATTGATCAGTTTGGGGCATGCCAAGCTTGAGGCTTGCTTGAATCTCAAGCATCTCTCGCTTGAAATTAGGCATATAATCTGTTATCAATATGATGCAATGTATTTATCCTGATAAGAATTTTTTTTGCCATTGTTAATGTGTATCCTTCCATTTGTGCTCTAATTTAGTTTTATAACTTTCCCAAACTTAATTGTCTCGATCTGCCACTACAAGAGACTCAGTTGGACATGAGTTACTTGAATAGGAAAACTGAAAATATTCATCCTTTAGAAAATGGCAAACCTGCAGGTTATTTTTGTTTTTTGTGTGTTTCTATGGAACTAAGTGTCACCTTTATGGGCAATATCTTTGTGGTTTCTTTTCACTGATCCCTAGATTACTACTGGCACACTCCTAAATATATAAGTGTGCATGTATGTTGATTTTGTGTTCGAAGGAATAGATCTGACTTTAATTAAGCACTATGAATCCTTTGTGGCAACCACCCAAAATCGGAAACCAGATTTTTGAGGATGGGTATCTGGTTCTTTTATGGAGTCGTAGTGCAGAAAATTCTGATTATGGTCACCTATCATATTGTTCAAGTCCTTATGAAACTCTAATTTCCAAATAGGTGTTGTTTTAAATTGATAACATTTATAGCAATTCAGGCCTAAAATAAAATTAATTTCTGTAAAAAATTGTGTTTACCTCTTTCTCCAATTGTCATGGTAAATGATATTTCCGGGAATGTCATCAAACACTTATCAAAACTATGAAAGAGTAGCTAAACTGCCACTACCATTTTTCAATACTCGATCTAATACAACTTGCTTTTCTGTGTCTAATCTGCAGCCACCACCTATGGCTAAAGACAGATCCTGGTCACGAAAGTTACAACCTCAGTCTCAAGATGGATCATGATGTGATAAAATTCCAGCCTTTTCTTTTCGCAAGCTATCACAAACACTTGTTTGAACCATGTATCGGTAGTTCCTGTGCACCATTACTGTAACATGTTACCTTAAGGAATTTTATGTTGTGGTCTGCTAAGAACAATGGCAACTTCCGCATGATTTCTGGTCTTCTCTCAATTGTATCCGTCTGTTTTCTTTCCATCCACTTTACTGCCCTTGTCGTAGAGTGACAATACTTTTTCGTGCTACAATGAGCTTGTTCAATATTTTGTGAGTTTGAATGGTTACTTTCAGGTGCCACTGGTAGGACTTCTCAAGCCGGTGGGCAGAGATAGGTAATAATAGGTAGTATTTCATAGATACATCAACCCTTCACCAAGAGCACTTACATGCAGCTTATATGTCTCATATTCATAACAAATTTTCTCTATGCGTATTCACAGCGCGCATATGCATCAAAATGGATCAGGTTCTTGGAGCACCAGCTGAATTTTGACTTCAATAT
This sequence comes from Zingiber officinale, assembly GCF_018446385.1. NCBI lineage: Eukaryota > Viridiplantae > Streptophyta > Magnoliopsida > Zingiberales > Zingiberaceae > Zingiber > Zingiber officinale. Next base: position 13,179,013 of record NC_055996.1, on the reverse strand, counting down.
CAACACGCTACAATAGTTTAATTGGGGTATCCATTGGAGTCTTTAAATACTTAATCCATTCACTAGCTTTTTGGAATCGAAAACCATTCAGGCTATCAAAAATATTGATTTATCAATAATCTTCAGCGAGTCTATCAACAAAAAATTACACAGGTCAGATGTATCCTGGGGACTGTTAAGTCACATAAAAGAATCAAAGTAGATGGGAATATTAGCAAATGATAGTTTTTGACTCTTAACACAAAATACAATTGTGGTTGAGAATAATCAAAATTAATCGTGCAATCACCTTCCTTTGGAGGTCTGCACAAAAAAAATCAATCATGTGAATTGATCTTGCTCCAGGGTGTTAGTAGATTCATATGTTGGTTGACTCTTTGCTCTCTTTGCTGGAGCAAAAGCTTTGATTAGAATCTTAAGTTAGATATGCTCTAGGTTTGAACTCGTTATTGCACTGATTTAGCTATGGCTTTCTTCGCTGCAATACTTCAGAAGGCATGCGGCTGGTAGCGGTGTCTTTGCTATTGGCTCCATTAGCAGCAGGTGACATTCTAACTTTCAATCGTGGTGCGTGAAGTTCATTGTTTTGGTTCAGTTTCAGCTTCAATTTTCTGATGTGAAGTGATGAGAATTTGGAGGATTCTGATAGCACCAATCCACGAGAAGCCTGGCTTGAAGAAGGCTTGTGTTTTGTTACATGACTTGCTGATGTAGGATCATCTAGTGTTATCGATCGATTAGATCCTGATGGTACTGCAGGGAGTTGTCTTACTGTTGGGCAAAGCTTCTTCAACCGTTGAAACCCCTGCAAGTTCAAATGTCCATGGAAACTGCAACTTACAACTTGGGAAAACAAGATTAGCTACGAAAAACTGAATTGCGGATCAGAATAGCACAAGTAACCAAAAGCAGAAAGTTGATCATGTAACAGAACAAAGAGGCAATTAGATCACTTAAAAATAAATTCATTCATTTTCTACCAACTTTAAATCGTCCCCACACACACTTATACAAGAAATTGTCCCCACAAAACCAACCTAAAAACTTATAGGACGATGGAAAAACGTCTAAAAAAGGGCAAGGTAGATTCTAAACACGAACAAAGAATAATTTGTTCTTACATGGCTAGCTGACTTAAAATCATCACTTGTAATAGAAAGAATAGGTCAGGCTAGTAAAAATCATCACTTTGGAAGATTTCTTTCATTTAAATTTCATAGCACGCACGACTTGCATTTCTAAGACTGATTGCTTGTTTTGAGGTTTCTTCTACTACCATCATAAGAATCTAAACAAAAAATTTTAATATGCACTGCAGAGAAAAGTTGTTACATAAATGTCTTACTTAAGCGATAAAGGTACAAAGGAGACAGCACAACAATAATTAACAACCAAAATGGTACATACAGCTAGATATGTTACTCTTTAAAAGAGTGCTGGAGAAATCTTTCCAATATCTTATTTCATTCTGTCTTCTTCCTCGTAGGAAACACAGAAATTAACAATGGCAACCCGAGGAAGGAGCAGATTAACTTACTGCATTGATTGTGTTTCATGTGAAACTGAGGAAGAAAAAAGGAATCAAATATCAAGAAAATAACGCAAACCTGGTGTCCCTGGTAACCTGAGCAAAGTGTATCGCCAATGGATCTTTTCTGTGATTGATTTGAAGGCCGGCGCTTGACTCTGAATATTCCAGAGTCAGAATCATCATCATCATGGATAGCAGAAGTATCAGTAGAAGCTGGTTGATAATTAACTGCATAGAAATTTAGAATCATTGCTGCAAATTGGCACAAACTGTGTGGGTTGATGGAATATATTTTTTGAATATTAATTTAACATGTACCGTCAACTTTTATATCACAATAAGGAAAGTATCCGTCCTCTTCAGCGTCATAGAATGACCGTGACCATAAATAACGGTGGTCGTCTTGCTGATTCAGACTTTGAATTTCCTTAGCAATAGCATTCTCCTGTTCAAAAGTTCTTGCTAGGGCTTCCAATTCCAGAATGTCTCCCCTCATATGTACTATGCGGTTGTTGTTGCAACAACAGCTTCTGAGCTCTCTCTCTTGACAAAAAAATGGTTAGATGAATAAATTATACTGTACTATACCACAAAAAATAACAACAAGTTTTCTTATCGGATCAATATCATACCGTGGCGCAAACAAATAGGATCATTGCTGCAATTACATATAACATGAGAAACATAGCAGTCCCGTCTGCATATGCTACACAATACATTCTGTAACTTGATGCATGTGCGGGATCCTAATTTCATCAGTGTCCACCGGCAAAAATGCTGGAACCGCATTAAGTATATAAAAGAAAGTTTGACATTTTGCTGGGATGTGGATTCTTCAGTTGAAGGGACGTGGATTTTAGGATCTGAAGTTGACAATTTGTTGGAAAGAAATTGTGCCTCCCTACATAGAAGTTCTTCATGAGGGAGCAATGGCATTCGATTGAGAAGTGCATACCGTTGGCTAGCCATATTACCGAAAGGAAACCAATCACCAATTGCAAAGTTCACTGCTTCACCACAATTGAATCCTAGAGATGGAAAAAAAGGGGAAAGAATATATTTCAATGATTCTTTGACAATAATAATGACATACAAAAGAAGAATGTAAATATAAAAACGAAACCCAAAATGGAGAAAGGAGCAAACTCCTCACCGTGACTGAATCCACTGTGATAAGCTCTAGGAAAGGTGATAATGTATTCTCCAGGTTTCTGTACAGCTTTATAAACAGGAACATTCCTTTCTAGTAGAATAATGGGTGGAAACATAGTGGTCTTCCTAAGAAGTACATCAAAAGCAGCATCTTCTCTTTCACTCTGCAAAATATCAGAATCATATACATGATTCTGGGCCACCTTTTCAAAGTCTGGAGCAGCATGGCCAGGGATACCGTACCATGTTTTGGAAGCTCCGCAATGATGATAACTAACACTGGAAGAATAGAACAGACCACAGCATAAGTCATAGAACTATTGATTCGATAAGAAACAAACAAAAAAACTAGCAAGGGTAGCACAATTCCGCTACCTATACAGATAGTGATCTTCTACATGCCAAGCAAACATACTGAAAAGCATCCCAATGTAAAGCATGGGATCTGTTACACCCTATCACGGACCAGAAACAGTTTAAGAAACTAAGAGCACATAGAAGAAACAAACTGCAATAAAAGGTAAATGCTTACTGGAATAGGAGCCACAAGATGTCGCAGAATAGACTTTGATAGCCGTGAAATTTTCTGGAAGTGAAGAATATAATAAGGTAATTGGTTGAGCAAATCCAGATTACACAAGTAATGTATCCTGGTAGATTTAGTTTAAAGTCATGATTGGATTAGATGTCTACATAAAAGGGCAAGATAGATCAACACCTTCAAGTTCCAATTGCTCTGTCCAAGTTGATCTTTAGGGGATGACGAGAAGGCACTTCCCTCAATATCACAAGCATACTCAACCATATCTGTTTTACCAAATGCAATTTCATGCCAAAATTGCTCTTCAATAAACTTAGCTGGGAGACATCCAGTACTAGAAAATTTTCGAGAGAATTCCTTGTTTGCCATTTTCTCAAAATCCCGAAATGTATACTTCCTGAAACTCATCAACCATTACCATACATGCAAGACAGAAAAATTGATGAGCCCAATATGATTAGACTACTGACCTTCCACTCATGTAGAAGGTGACCATGTCATCTGCAGCCCACTCAGCAAGACGAAGAGGCTGCACCTTAGTAGTAAACTTAAACCCAGTTAGCTCTTTCATCAAGACAACACCAGCAGGAACTGAAACACTTAATGGTGAAATGATCTTACAGATACCTGCATGATATCAATGAATTGAGATCCAAGCAATAAGTTTAACTTTATCAAATCCATGAGACATAGTAATTTTCATTTTTTGTTTTTACATATTATCAAATCCAAGGAACCTATGTTTATGATACATTAGCTCAAAAGATGAATCCATCATACAAATTCGAGAGATATGTTGTCTAAGTCTTGTTTTTTGTTTTAAAGGTACCAAAAGAGGCCTAAGGTATAGAAATGTATATGCTCTCTAAGAATCATAAGAATTAGTTATGGAGCATATAGTCTATACACTGCAGGGATGCAAATTGAAAACTGCACCTCGCACCACTGCACTGCTCCATTGTCATCCATAAATTTCACAATAGAAAATTCATCAATATAATCAAATTCTACTTGTACACTCGGAGCCTAGAATATTTACATACAAATAAGCCAACCTATGCAAAATTACAATTTTCCATAAAAAAGTTGCATTATCCAATCTTTTGTGTGAGATTATACAATTAAAACACATGAAAAGCCTTTAGTTAGAAAAGTATAAAACAATAATTCTTTTTCCAATATGCACTGCTAAAGAAGACAAGTAACATTTCACCTCAGCAACCATCAAAAGACAGTGACAAATTATGACCCAAGTTTCAGAGAGTGCAGCAATCAACAAATTATAATGCATTCAGTTCTTTAAATACAATGGCTCAAAGAAAATCATCACATTGTACCATATTTTGAAGCAATAGAAGAAATGCGTTGAAGATAATCAAGTGGATTCTCAAACTCCTCAACTGAGGGGCAAAAGACAGGACATTCTGGGATGTTTTCAATCCATTGCAAGTCTGACGATTCAAATTTTTTCACTGGGTGCTTAGAAAAAGCATCCTTTGAAGATCCACTGACATGAGAAAATACATCGACATTCCCATGAAGTCTAGAACCACAAGATGCTGGAGTTCTTAAAGCATCACCTCCACTTCTAGACATTGAAGCAATAGCATTGATATTTTCTTTTACAGTGTCAGCCCTTTTCTGCTTTAATATTCCCAACTGATCATTTGCTACTATAGACAAGCAAGACCTTCCTTCCACCTGTTGAACATCCAAATATACAAATGGCATAAAACAAAAATCCTAGAATAACTGTAATAACATACCAAAAACAACAAATATTTGGCAGGTAAGAAACTAATCCTTGTCAAATGTCACATCAAATGATTTTCACTTTGGAAGGTTAACATAATAGACATAAATCATCTTACATACTAAATTATATATCTTACACCAGCTGAAGGGGAGAACAACCAATTAACTCTGAAGCAAATCCAATATACCACCTTAGACCTTCATTTGCCAACAAGGGCGCCACAACAAAACTAAGGAAATACAAATGTGTGAAACTATTTAAATTAGAGTGCAAATATAAACTGTCAGATCATAATATCCCAGTTCAAGGTGCCGGCAATAACTTAAGCAGGTACAGAATGAGACTTGAAAGGAAAATGACTAGTGTTAAAAAGCCACCCCAATAAAATTCCTCATCAAGATCTCAACTTCCCATCCCCTTTACAACCTCTAGCATCCTGAAACGGTTTAAAATAAAGCCCTTTCTCTCCTATTCCTCGCAATTTCATAGCATTTAATTTTATTAATCTTGCATAACTTCATGATTGCGATCTAATTCTACAAGAACAACCCACAACCAACAAGTCAGACACAAAAGCAGAAAGTACAAGCACAATGTACTAAATCTATTTGAAGAGACCAACCCTTCATATTCCCTAAGATCCAGGTCCATGTTAGGTTAGGTTAGGTTAGGTTCGTAAATGGCGCATCAAATTAAACAGTAACCAAACAAGCAGAA